>NW_006409033.1:731129-738079 GCF_000296735.1 Chrysochloris asiatica | reverse complement strand
TATATTTCAAAAAGTTTGTGCAAAAAATGGAATTACAAGATAATGGGATTTTTTTCATTCATATTTTGAAGCATCCCTGTAGCACAATGATGAAGTGTTTAGCTGCTAACCTGAAGGTCAGAGGTTCAAACCCACCAGTCACTCTGTGGTAGAAAAGACCTGCCAATCTGTTTCTATAAAGAGTACAGTTCTACTCTGTGCTATAGTGTCTCTATGAGTCAGAATAGATTTAATGACACTTAAAAAAAAACAAATCAACCTATACATGTATCGATGAGTTGTGTATTTTTTCTTCCCAATAATTCAAATTGGAGTAGGTGCTTTACTCCTATTTTCAAATCTTTGCTCTTATAATCCATTGATTTATCTATTAAAACTATGTGACTCTTGTGAGCAGGTTTTATACTCAAGTGGAAAGACAATTCTTTCTGGATTTCTCACATTCTAGAACTTCTAAGCAAAGGTCGTTGCAAACTCTGTTTACAAATGACTGAATAGTACATACATGACTCAATTTACCTCTCTACTGAGGTTCTTGGATTGTAACATCCCCCTCTTCTCCTGGAGGAATTCTGTTTGGTTTCTAAGATAGTATTTCAAGAAGCATCTTCTCTCAATATTTGAGAGGAAATGTGTTTAATGAGTAATCTTTCTTTGGAGGGCAAGGTTGACAGGTCACAAAGAACTCTGACAAAAGACCACATTTTACAATTTTGGGGTTCCACTCCTAGATTCACCCACTGCTTGAACAAGTGAACATCCATGTTTCCTGTGGGTAATTGTAATGTGAAGAACTGAAGCCATATTGCTCTAGCTTCTGTGTCTACCTTCAGTAATAACAACAACATAAACCTATGTTTTCAGAAGTCTGGGGTCTTCTGTCATTCATATATGAAACTGTGATCTTAAATTATATTTTACCTTGCAATTAAAATAGCAAGTGACCCTACATAGTTTCTGATTTAACAATTCATCAGATTGGGGTTGGAATTACCGGCTTCTTGAGTTTATTTTCTAAATATCAACTGTAAACTGGAGTTATTTTGGATATCCCCATGGGAAGTAATAAGAAACATACGTTTTAATGTTTGATAACAAAAGTGTTTGGTTTTGATATTTCGCAATAAACACTTAAGATAGTAATGAGTTAAAAACTACAATGCATAATTAATAAAAAGTGAAAGACTGAGTTTTCATTGCTTAAGCAAGTTGAGGATAAACAATAATGTTGCATAAATGCTGTAGGTATTAACACATACTGTGTGAGAAATGGAGTCCTGGTGTGACATTGCAGGTTAATGCACTGAACTGCAAAGTAGGTTTCACTTGCAAGGTCAGTGGTTCAA
The DNA here is from genome assembly GCF_000296735.1 of Chrysochloris asiatica. NCBI lineage: Eukaryota > Metazoa > Chordata > Mammalia > Afrosoricida > Chrysochloridae > Chrysochloris > Chrysochloris asiatica. The sequence continues at coordinate 736,733 of NW_006409033.1, read as the reverse complement.
CCTCACCAGCTGCTCCTCAGAAACCCTGCACAGGGTCTCTGTGAGTTAGAACTGACTCCACAGCACTTAGCAACAACAATAATATAGTGAGCAACAGGAGTCCTGATGTGGCACTGTAGGATAAGCATTTGACCAAATGGTGAGTTTTAACTGCAGGGTCAGTGGTTCAAACTCACCAGCTGCTCCTCAGAAATCCTAAACAGGGTCGCTATGAGTTGCAACTGACTTGGTGTCACTTAACAATGACAAGTGAGCCACAGAGAGTTCACTGACCACATAGAAACCAGAAGACACAACTATGAAAAAGAAGCAGCAGCAACTGCTACAAAAATTTCTTGTGGTGTTGAGAAGTTTATGCTTAAGTTAGTAATTTAAATTGTGTAGATACAGTTATGTTTCCTTATCACTCTTTATAGCATGGCCATTGTACGTGATTAAGTAATTACTCTTATGTGAGAGTGCAAAGCTGTTTGAACTGCAAGGTCAGCGGTTCAAGCTCACCAGCCACTCCTCGAAAACCCTATACCAGTTCATTCTATGTTGAAACTGACTTGATGGTACTTAACAACAACAACAACCTATAAATTACCATTGTCTGATTCATCTTCATATTTCTTTTTGCATGCACTGCGAAGTCGACCACCAGTCTGTCAGTTTGTCCTACTGTGGTGACTAGCATGACTAGCTTTGATATTGAAAGCTATGCCACTGACATTTCAAATAATTACTAGCACAGTCACCTATGTTGGAGAAGATTCAGTGGAGTTTCTTCTCATTATGTGGGCTCTTTATTTACTCGTTTGGTGAAGTTTTTTGATGCACACAATTTTTTAATTTTTAGTATGTACCAATCATCTATTTTGTCTTCTTTTGTTTGTGCAATTTTCACAATGTTTGGTAGTCTGTTTGTTTCCTGTATTAGAGCCTACAGAGGTGTCCTTATTTTTTCATTGATGACCTGTGTAATTCTGGGACTCACATTTAGGTCTTTAATCTATGGTGAGTTGGCTTTTGTATATAGAGTGAGGTAAAGATATTGTTTAGTCTTTTGCATATCACTTTCCAGTTCTGCCAGCACCATTGGTTGAATAGACTATCTCCTCCCCATGTAATATATTTAGGCCCTTTGTCAAAAATCAGTTGGCTGCATATGGATGGGTTAATTTCTGGATTCTGGATTCTTGATTCTGTTCCACTGACGTATGTATCTTTCATTGTACCAGTACCAAACTGTTTTGACCACTGTAGCCATGTAGCAAATTTTGAAATCAGGGAGTGAAAGGTTTCCAACTTTATTCTTTTCTTTTCTTTTTTTTTTTAATGTTTTATTGTGAATTGTATGATAGTTTACAGAGAGAACTTTAGTTTTACATTCATTCCATCGTATATCATTTCATTGCCATGGTTCCAACCCCCTCCATGCATCATCTACCGACCAAAGGGTATACTCTAGAAACCTGCCCCCTACACTTCCTCCTTTACCCCCAGTCTTCGGCCCCCAGTCCCTCTCCCTCTCTGGATCCAAAGTTCCCAGCCGCTTCATCACTCCACGTCATCGTCTCTGTCTCCATCTCAGGCATCTCTGCTTCTCTGGATAGGGTTCCACTCTTGGCTCTTCTCTATTGATGGTCCTAGAGACCTCAGCTCCTAGACTGGAGAAATAATCACTTCCTTCCTTGCTACAAAACGTCTACCTTTGCATTTCCAACCCTCATAATCAGTCCTGATAACCATTATTCCCTACAGTATCGCGAGTTACCCATCTGTATTTCATTTCATCAGCTCCGCCTAGACAGATTGGATAGTACTCACTGGTGATTCTGCCTTCCTCCATGCCCCCTAGCTCTAGGTTCCCTCTTGAAAGCTTGTAAGCCAGTAACTTCTTGCCTTTGTAGTCCCCCCTCCCCATTTGGGTATCCAATGTCCAAGTTGCCCATCTCTGTCTACTCTGTGTGTGGATGGGGTGGGAATGTTTCTTGCTATAAGGATTTGTTGCTTGTTTTGAGTCACTGCATTCTTAGGTATAGGTAAAGTTCATCAGATTGTATCAGCTCAATCTTTTTTTTCCCCTCTTCTTTCTTCTCCTGGTTGAGCTCTGATCATTAAGTCATCCGGTCCAGGTCACAGGGGTACCATCTGCAAGTGTGGGTGTTCTTGTGCACATGCCCTCTCTTCCCATCAGCCGGTAGCTCCACTCTCCCTCCACTTGAGTCCTCCGTGGCCACACCACTGACTTTGGGCCCAGGAGACCCCAGGTCTCCTCACACTGCTTGCCGACCAGGTCCCCAGCTGGGTCCACAGAAGCCCACTGAACATTGTAAGGCTTAGCTTGCCATTTCATTGCTGCTTTTACCCCACTTCCCCCTATTGGTGATGTGTGTGGTCACCAATCAGAGCATGTATTTCCATTGAGTCTTAGTCTTGGAAGGGGGTTTGCGTTGAGAGGACCCAACCTGTTGCCTTGATGTTTCCTAGGGAAGCGATTTGTTTGCTCTTGCAGTAACAGTCCGTCTGCCTCTATTGTTTTGTATTTTTCCTGTAGGTCTTTCTTTCAAGAAGTATCTTTTGTTCTTCTTGCCACTCCAGGCTGGTCTGCTTGTCCTTTCAAGTGGAGATTTCTCATCTCTGGAGATCTGGATGTGGTTCAGGTTTCTACCTATGGTTTTATGTATTGTAAAGGCTCCTCAGGAAGCCTCGTTCACTGGGTACGCTGTAGCCCCATTTTAGGTATTCCAATCAGTTATAGGCAGAAGACGGACTTACAAGCCTTCTAATGTGATGTTTCTGACTATTCCTTTCTCTCCCCCTCCAGAGTCTACTCTATATTATAATGTAAGAAAAACCAAGATTCAAAAACTGCCAAGCGTCTTAACATGATTCCCCCCACATTCCAACCATGACTCAATCCCTGTATCTCAGAGCCCTGCAGTTCCAAGGCTGTGCATATATCATCCTTTATCTCTTTCCCATTTGGCCCATTCAAACATGCCCAATTGTTCTCCCATCTGCCCCGTTTCTCCACTTCCCTCTCCCTCGCTGTATATTGCCCCCCTCCCCGGGACCCCAAGCTCTCCTGAGTCCAATCCCTGCCCTGCGCTCCACTCTCCCCCTTTCCCCTCACCCATCACCAATTTCCCAGCAACCGACAAAGACTTCCCCCTACCCCCCTTTTGTAAAATTTCTTTTTCTTAGTCTTTTACAGTAGAGATCCTATGTAGTATTTCTCTTTTTGTGACTGACTTAATATTTCTGGGAAGCTTTAAAAAGAAGTAAGTTCCTAGTTCTACCCTTGTTGGTATTAGGTGCTGCCCAGTTGTTTGCATGTATAACAGAATGAAACATTGTGCAGTTCTGGCAAACCTCATCATTTTTGCAATGTTTGAGCCCATTGCTTCAGTTACCATGTCAATTCATCTTATTGAGGGTCTCCTCATTTTTTACTGACCTTCTACTTTACAAAAATGATATTCTCTTTCAGTGATTCAGGTTCCTCCTGATAACTTACTCAAAGTGAGTGTGTCAAAATCCTCACTTCCAAGTAGCATTCATACAGTACCTCCTCCAAGATGATCTGAACAATCTTGTGAAAGTCCATGGTGTATTTAGTATCCCTTGCTGTCCTCAAAATGTGAACATGATTAATATCCCCACTTCATCATTTTAGCATCAACAACCCACATGGCATATCCTCTTTCTGATCCTAACCACACAAATTGAATCTCTACAAGTTAGAACTCTGTTTTTCTGGCCTCTGCCACAGAGGATAAAACCAGTTTCTTTTTCTGGTTCTCACTGCCCTCATTGGATTAAATAATTCACTAGAATAACTCATAGAATGCATGGAAAACATTAACTACAATATTCTTTTTGTCTTTAGTTTCCATTGAGTTGGTTCCTTCTCATAGTGACCTTATGCACAACAGAAAGTAACACTGCCCAATCCTACATTATCCTCACAATGTTTCTTACACTTGAGCACATTAATGTTGTCATTGTGCCAATCCATCTCGTTGGGAATCTTTCTCCTTTTCGTTGAAACTCCACTTTACCAAGATGATGTCCTTCCCCATGGAATGGACCCTCCTCATAACATGTTTGAAGTTTGAAGACAAAGTCTCACAATCCTGACTTCTATGGACATTCTGGCTGTACGTCTTCCAACAAAGATTTATCTGTTCTTCTAGCAGTCCTTAGTATATTCAATAATATTCTTCTTCAACACCATTATATCGAATGCATCGATTCTTCTACAGTCTTCCTGATTCATTGTCCAACTTTCACGTGCATATGAAGCTTTTGAAAATACCATAGCTTGGGTCAGGCGCATTTTAGTCCTCAAACTAACATTTTTGCTCTTGAACAGATTTGACTAATGCAATACATTGTTTTATTTCTTGACGGCTGCTTCCATGAATGTTGATAGTGGATCCAACCAAAATGAAGTCTTTGACAAATTCAATCTCTTCCCCATTTATCATGATGTTATTTATTTGTTGAAATGGGAGCATTTTTGTTTCAGATACATTAAAGATGGTGGTCTTTGATCTTCATCAATAGGTATATTTTATGTTCTCTTATCTTTTAGCAAGCTATATCATATCATCTGCATATTCTAGGCTGTTAATGAGTATTCTTCCAATCCTGACACCATGCTTTTCTTCATATAATCCAGCTTTTCAGATTATTTGCTAAGCATACAGATTGAATAAATTAGGTGAAAGGATTAAACTATGACATATATCTTTCCTGATTTTAAAACATTTGGCATCTTCTTATTCTGTTTGAACAATTGCCTCTTTGTGTATTTATTCTGGAATATCCACTCTCACTGTTCATAGCTTGTCATGAGCCATACAATTAAAAGTCTTTGCACAGTCAATAAACCATATTCAGTAAACACCTTTCTGATATTCTCTACTTTCAGCCACCATCATTGATGTCAGCAATGATATCCCTCGTTCCATGTCCTCATATGAATCCAACTTGACCCTCTAGAAATTTCTTGTCAATGTACTATTGCAGACATTTTTTAATGATCATTAACAAAATTTAACTTGCATGTGATAATATTGATCATCTTCAATGGTTTCCACAGTCTCTTGGGTTACCTCTCTATGGGATGGGAACAAATATGGATCTCTTCCAATTAGTTGGCCAAGTAGCTGTCTTCCAAATTTCTTGGCATAAATGATCTAGTGTCTCTAGTGCTTAATCAGTATGTTGAAAGATTTTAATTTGTATCCCAGAAATTCTTAGAACCTTGTACTTTGTCAATGCTTTGATTGCACCTTGGACTTCTACCTTTAGTACAGTTGGCTATTGATCATATGCTGCCTCTTGAAAGGGTTCAGCATCAACCATTTCTTTTTAATACAGAGATGCTGTATATTCCTCCCATCGTCTTTTGATGTTTTCTGCATCATTCAATATTTTCCCCATAGAATCCTTCCGTATTTTAATTTGAAACTTGGTTTTTTTTTTTTAACTCAGTTCTTTCAGCTTGAGAAATGCTGAACACATTACTCCCTTTGATTTTCTAAGTCCACTTCTTTACACATTTCCTTATAATACTTGACTTTGTCTTCTTGAGCCGACCTTTGTAAT
>NW_006409033.1:695913-729014 GCF_000296735.1 Chrysochloris asiatica | reverse complement strand
AATCAGTAGGCCAGATAGTTGTCTTCCAAATTTCTTGGCATAGATGAGTCAGTGCCTCCTGTACCACCTCACTTTCTTGAAATATTTCAAATTTTATTCCATCAATTCCTGGTGCCTTGTTCTTTGCCAATTCCTTCAATGCACCTTGGACTTCTTCCCTAAGTAGCATTGGCTGTTGAGGTCCATAGCCATCTTTTTGTGTTATTTTAAAAATTATTTGTAATGAATGTCTTTGGTCTTGCAAAATTCTATAATATGATCTCCCACATAATTTCTATCACCAAGGTCATATTTTCCAACTGCTGATCTTTTTTCTGGGTTTTCAACCTTTGCATTCCAATTGCCACTAATTATAAATACATTTTGATTTCCTGCTGATCAATTTCTGACTGAAGAAGTTGGTATCATTCTTCAGTTTTATTATCATTGGCTTTAGTTGTTGGTGAATAAATTTGAATAATGTTGGTATTAAAACATCATCCTTGTAGGCATATGTATACTATCCTTCACAGACTTCATTTTATTTAAAGATAAAATTGAAATTTTGTTTTTGATGATGAATGTCACTCCATGCCTCTTCAATTTTTCATTCCCAGTATAGTGAACCTTATAATTATTATCTGATTTAAAATAACTAATATCTGTCCATTTCAGTTACTTGTGTCCAAGGTTTCCATCTTTATGAAATCCATTTTTTAACAAATTCCAATTATTTTAGATTCTTACATACAGTGCATGTTTTGATTATTTATAAATGTTTACAGCCATTGCTTCTCATTTTGAATTGTGTCCCATCGTCAAATTAAGGGCCCAAAAACTTTACTCCATTTCTTTCATCATGGTCAACTGCACTTTGCAGAGGCAGCTCTTATTCTGTCATATTTTGGCTGTCTTCTAATCTGAGGGGATCATCTTCTGGCACTATATCTATCAGTATTCTGGTCTTACTTGTAATGTTTTCATCTTCTGACGTGATATCTGACAATGTTCCACTGCTACTCATAAGATTTTAAATGGATTAACATTCAGAAATAGTCTGCTTCTCCTTTTTCCTAGTCTGTCTTTGTCTGAAAGCTCAGCTAAAACCTGTCCACCATGTGTGAGCTTGCTGGTATTTAAAATACTGGTGGTATATCTTCCATTATAACAGTGACAAGCCACCACAGTATAAAAGCTGACAAGATGACTGGTGGTTTCTCCTAGTTTCTTTTATAGTTTTGTACTTTTCCAATTACCCATTTATTGCAACCAGAAAAGATACAGGCATAGAAACTCATCAGGTAAAGACTGAGAAAACTCCCAGAACTGAGCATCCATTGTCCTTGTGCATGTGCTCTTCTTTCTCCTATGCATGTATGTCTGCACCATCCAGGAGGCCCTAAAGAGATAAGTCTAAGTTCTAATAGTCCATATTCACTGAGAGCTCAGTGAATATGCTTTTATTATGTCTTCATGCAAAGTTATGATGGAATCATTGAATATGTTTGAATACATTAGGCCTTCTTCCTTTTCTGAAGTTAGTGAGCCAGGTCTGAGCCTATGTAACCCCTACTTTCCGGGTGTCTAAAACAAAGGTGTCTTTATTTTTTGTCTTGTTTTTTAAAAATGAGAAACCGCAATTAAAGACCAAACTAGGTACTTTGCCTCACACTCGGTGGTGTCAACTTGAAATTATGATATAACTATTTTGTGTTATGATCTAGACACCTGAACTTTATCAAACTCCTCAAGTGATTCTAATATGTAGTTACCATTTAGAAACACTGTCTTAATGAAATATATTTCCTTTAATGGATTTTCAAAGCACCAGTTTAAGCTGATAAATGCAGTTTTGTTTGAGAAATATGTGTGGTTCCTGAGAATAATGTAGAAAATTACCTTCTAATGCAGCTCAGGAAGTTGAACTGCTCAGGGATAATATCCATAATTTTCTCGCAATTTTTTTTTTTTGCTCCTTTAAACTAATATGTGCTTCTATTACAATTCTTATGTTCCATTTCTTCACAATTCCATTTCTGTATATAAAGTAAAGTATATAAAGTCTATATTTAAATAAAGACTTCCAAGAGAGTGGCAAAAACAATTCTTGATTCAAGAATTTCTCATGGTCCTATCTGACTTCTTGTTTCTATGACTCAAATGAATTGGCAACAAAGAAGGTAAAAATAATTATATACTATTAAAACATGAAAACTCTGAATGGTGCAAATGGTTAAAGCATTTGGATGCTAACTAAAAGACAGGTGTTTCAAGTATAAGCAGAAGCCTCTTGGAAGAAAATACTGGAAATCTACTTCCCTCAAACCATTTGGGGAGAAAAAGGGAGCAAAGTTGTATTGTGAAGCACAATGAGGTTTCCATAAGTTACAATCCACTCAATAAGAACAGATGTTTTATTGTGTGTTATTTTTTAATCTAAAGAATACCTATATGAGTTTTCTTATATTAGGGGAATCAAAGTTAACTATACAAAAAACACACACATATACACACAAAAACTATTTTTAAATGCCCAGCAGCTATTTATGAGACTACTATTAATCAAGCATAGAGGTACTAGAAAGAGTCGTCAGTAACACAAGCAAAGCCCCTGATCTCAGAAAACATACAGTCCAGAAGTGAAAGATAGCCAGAGATTGGGAGAAATCAAATATTAAGCAAATAGGCATTTGCATATAATTGTGATTAGTAGTAGGAGAAATACAGGACATTTTTCAATTAGTGATAATAGTGTACTCAAGAAAAGCCTTCTTTCAGAGAATAGAATTTAAACTGAGAATTGTAGAATGGTTCTTGGGTAAGTAAATTAATGACAGGGACGAAAGGCTTCAGGAGAAGAAAGAAAAAAATGTTTACATTTGGAAATGGGAATGAGTTCAGTTGCTAACAAAGTAATAATTTAAGAAAACTAAAATCAATGTTACTAAAACACAGTAAAAAAAAAAAGCTGAAGTGATAGAAGATGCAGTTGGAGAAAAAAGTAAAAACTAGAACAACAAAACCATAGAGGCTTCACAAAAAAACTGTGCGTTTTCTAATAATGAAAATGACCATGACCTGTCAATCATTTTAGACACACCAAAGAAACTGATCACTTGCTAGAGGAGGATAGAATATCATGGTTGATTAAATAGAAAGCAAACCAGGATGTAGGATATCCTCAGTAAATTGGAATGGCAAAATAGTTGCTACAGTGGGCAAAGTCATGATGGTGAATGTAAAGATTACACAGAACTAGGCAATGTTTCATTCTGCTGCACACAAAGGCATCATGGGTTCAATTGACTTCACAGAAATTACAATCAACAGTTGTGTTGTTAGGTGCCATCGAGTAGGTACTGACTCATAGCGGCCCTATGAACAACAGAATGAAACACTGCCCAGTCCTAGGCCAACCTCACTATTGTTGCCGCGATGGAGTCCATTTATGCTGTCACTTGACCAATCCATCTCGCTGTGGGTCTTCTCTTTTTCTCTGACCCTCCACCTTACAAAACATGATATCGTTCCCAGAAACTGGTCCCTCCTGACAATAATGTTGGTATTAAAAGTATGGTATGTTGTAAGTATGAGAGGCAAGTTTGCTCATCCTGGACTACAAGGAGCACTCTGGGTGCACTTCTTCCAACACAGATCTGTTGGTTCTTTTGGCAGTCCATGGGAATTTCAATATTCTCCTCCAATACCATAGCTCAAATGCATCAATTCTTCTATGATCTTCCTTATTCACTGACCAGCTTTTACATGCATATGAGGTTATTGAAAATGCCATGGCTTGGGTCAGGCACACCTTAGTCCTCAAGCTGACATCTTTACTCTTCAACACTTTAAAAAGGTCTTGTGCAGCAGATTTGTTCAATGCATTATGTCGTTTGATTTCTTTACTGCCATGTCCCTGAGTGTTGATGGTTGATTGAAGAATAATGAAGTTCTTGACAACTGCAATCATTTCTCTGTTGATAAGAATGTAGTTTATTGGTCCATTGATGAGGATTTTTGTATTCTTTACATTGAGATGCAATCCATACTGAAGGCTGTGCTCTTTGATCTTCATCAGTAACAATTTTAAGTCTTCCTCATTTTCAGCAAGCAAGGTTGTATCATCTGAATAGTGCAGGTTGTTAATGATTTTTTCCTCCAATCATGATGCCACGTTTTTCTTCATAGAACCCAGCTTCTCGGATTATTTTCTCAGCATACAGGTTGAATAAGTATGGTGAAACAATACAATCCTGTTGCACACTTTCTTAATTCTAAACCATTGAGTGTTCTCATGTTCTGTTCAAACAACTGCCTCTTGGTCCATGTACAGATGCCTCATTATACAATTAAGTGTTCCAGAATACTCATACTTCACAATGTTGTCCATAGCTTGTCATGATCCACACAATTGAAAGCCTTTGCATAGTCAATCAATACACATAAACATATCTCTGGTATTCTCTGCTTTTAGCCAAGATCCATCTGACATCAGCGATGATATCCCTTGGTCCACATTTTCTTCTGAATCTGGCTTGAACTTCTGGAAGTCCTCTGTCAATGTATGCTTTCAGCCATTTTTGTATTACATTTAGTAAAACTTTTCTCACATGGGATATCAAAGATATTGTCCCCTAGGCTTCCATGGATTCTTTCTACAGATGTAGTCTGTTTGATTTCTGTGCATTCCATCCAAGGTTCAAGTTGAAATATTGAAGGATTTTATGGACAAGATATTGTTTGACATAGGAGGTAGTAAAATAAGATGGGAAGCATACACAGAATCACTGTACCAAAAATAATTACTGGACATTCAAACACTTCAGGAAGTAGCATATGATCAAAAGCTGATTGTTTTGGAATAAGATGTCTCAGCTGCATTGAAAGCATTTGTGAAAAGGAAGACTTAAAAAAATTATAAGATATCAACTTACATGTTTCAGCAAGTAAATGCAATGGTGTAAGTGTTCACTCATCTATGCCAAAAGAGAGAGAGAAAGAGAGAGAGAGTGAGAACTACCTGGCCAACAGACTGGAAAATATACAAAATTTATCCATTGTAAAGAAAGTCAAGCCATCAAAATATAGAAATTATAGAACTAGATCATTACAACAACACCCAAGTTAAATGTTTGCTGAAGATAATTTTTAAAGTAATTTCAGTGGTACATAGACTGGGAAACACCATAAATTCAAGCAGGATTTCAAAGACGATGCAAAATTAAGAATACCGTTACTGGTGCCACATTGATCTCCACTGAAAGCAGAGAATATGAGAAGGATGTTTGCATGTATTTTATTGCCTATGCAAGGGCATTCAATGGTGTTGAATATAATAAGTTATGAATATCATTGATAAGAGTGTGAATCCCAGAACACTGCATTGTGTTCATGCAGAAACTGTACACGGATCACCAGGCAGTCATTTGAACAAAATAAGGGGATAATGTGTGATTTAAAATAAGTAAAAGTAAGAATCAAGGTTGCATACTTTCACCATATGTATCCAATCTGTTTGCTGAGCAAATTCTCTAAGAAGCTGGATAACATGAAAAAGAATGTGACAAGTTTGGATAAGATTTGTTAACAATAAGCAATATTCAGATGACACACCTTCCTTAATGAAAATGAAGAGGAGTTGAAGCACTGAATGATGAAGATCAAAGACTACAACCTTCAGTATGAATTAAACCTCAATAGAGAAAAGATTGAAGATGTCAAGGATTTCTGTTTACTAGTGTATATGAACCTGTACGTAGACCAAGAGGTAGTTATTCAAATAGAACATGGGAGCACTGAATAGTTTAAAATTAGGAAAGATGTGCGACAAGAATGTATTCTTTTACCATACTTTTTTCAACCTGTATCTTGAGCAAATAATCCAATAAGCTGGGTTATATGAAGAAAAATGTGGCATTACGATTGGAGGAAGACTCGTTAACAACCTGCAATATTCAGATAATACAATCTTGCTTACTGAAAGTGAGGAGGACTTAAAATAGTTACTGATAAAGATCAAAGACCACCACCTTCAGTGTAAATTGCATCGCAATGTAAAGAAAACAAAAATCCTCACCCCTGGACCAAAAACAGCATTCTTATCAATGGCAAAAAGATTGAAATTGTCAAAAACTTCATTTTTCTTGGATCAGCCATCACCACTCATGGAAGCAGCAGCCAAAAATCAAATGACATATTGCATTAGGCAAATCTGCTGCACAAGACCTTTTTAAAGTGTTGAAGAGCAAATATGTCAGCTTGAGGACTAAGGTGCACCTGACCCAAGCCATGGTATTTTTATTAACCTCACATAAATGTGAGAGCTGGACAGTGAATAAGGAAGATTGTAGAAAAATTGATGCATTTTAGTTATGGTATTGGAAGAAAATATTGAAAACACCATTGGCTGCCAAAAGAACAAACAGATCTGTGCTGGAAGAAGTGAAGCCAGAGTGTTCTTTGGAGGCCAAGATGGCGAGACTTTGTCTCATACTTCAGACATTCTGTGAGGAAGGATCAGTCACTGGAGTGGGATATCATGTTTTGTAAGGTGGAGGGTGAGAGCAAAAGAGGAAGACCCCCAACGAGATGGATTGACAAAGTGGCAGCATCAATGGGTTCAAGTATGGCAACAATTGTGAGGTTAGCCCAGGACCAGGCAGTGTTTCATTCTATTGTGCTTAGGGTCGCTATGAGTCTGTACTGACTTGATGGCACCTAACAACAACATGAAAACAGCAGTCAAAAAAATCAAAGAACATATTGCCTTAGACAAATCTGCTACAAATGATTACTTCAGAGTTAAAAAGCAAAGAGGTTATTAATCTCTCAAATTCATAGAAGACTTCAACTCCTTAACAGCATAAAGACAAATAACCAAAATGGAAAAAGACATGAACAGACACCTCATCAAAGAAGACATTGAGCTAACAAATTCATCAAGGAACGCTTGCGGTCATTAGTTACTATTGTTGTTGTTAGTAAGTGTTGTTGTGTTGGTTCCAACTCATAGCGATCCTGTATAGGGTTTCCATGGAATAGCTGGTGAGTTTGAATAGCAAACCTTGTGTTTTGCAGCACCACACGAGGGGCTATTGGACATTAATAGCAAAGTTCAAAACAATACGAAACTACAAATACTAGTAAGGTTGTGAAGAGCCTGGAACCCTCAAACACTGCTGATGGGATTGTAAAATAGTCTAACTACTGCAAAAAACATCATAGTGCTGCCTTAAAATGTTGGTAAAAGAAGTACCATATGACCCAGCAATTTTACTACTGGGTATATATCCTCCAGAAATAAAAATAATGACATAAGTAGATACATACTCATCCATGTTCATTGCAGCACTAATTACAATAGTAAAAAGATAGAAACATCTCAAATGCTTATCAATGGATGAATGAATATAAAGATTATGCTATATACACACAACAAAATACTACCCAATGTCAAAGAATAACAATGACTCTGGGAAACACCTCATAACAAGAAATAACCTGGGGGACATTACAGTTGTTTGCTTTTTATATATCTTGCTGAAATCTCACCTTCTCAATGAGAACTATTTTGAGTCTCTTATTCATTGTTGTAGAGCTGTGAACTTCTTATGTGGCACTGTAGGATCAGCACTAGTCTGCAAACCAAAAGGTTGGCAGTTCAAATCCACCAGCTGCTCTTCAGAAGCCCTTTATAGGGCCACTCTATGAGAGAAAGATGGTGTTTTTTGCTCCCATAAAAATGAAAGCCATGGAAACCCAATACAGGGTCATCTTGAGTCAGAACCTACCAGATAACACACAACCAACAACATCACCATTCATCATTTAATGTCTCTACACTCAACTTCCTCTGTTACATTTTTCTTTTGTCTCACACAAATGAGATAATTTTTCATATTTCCCACATTCATTACTTGTTGCACTAGTGTGTAAGCACTACACAATGTCTTCACTGCTATATTCTTATCAGCTTCTTAGAACAACACTTAGTATATGGTAATTATTAGCTCAGTGAATAAATTTCCTTCTCTGGAAAATCACTCTTTAAATTTTTGTAGCTCCTCACAAATTATTAGACACTTTAAACATAACTTGGTGTTACAGAAAATTAGGTGCTTTTTTTTTTTTTTTTTCCCAGATATTTCCAATGAAAAATGTTCACATTATTTGTTTAAGCTCTTAGCTGACATGCTCATAATCTCAGCAGAGAGGTCATGTAACAAATATTCCCATCCAAGAAGATATTTTTTTAGGTCAGACTCATGATGTGCAATATTGGCAAGTCAGTATGCACAATATTTTTCTGGGCCTTTTCTCACACATATCAATTTCTCTTCATCATCTCTAGCATGAACTTTACATTTATAGGAGATATTTTTAAGTTCACATAATGGCCCTTCAAAAATTCTCCTAAATTCAATCTGCCAATATATGTGTACTGCAACTGAAGTTGAAATGTTTTATTTTTTTCTAACTTCTGAAATATCCGACTTGCCACTGCCCAGAAAACAGCATGCTTGTACTCTAAAAGGACCCTACCACTTGTCTTTAAACTGTTCGAAATGCTGACCAGTAGAGGGCAGATGTAACCATTCAAAAGTGGCTACCTGTCCTGAACATCAGAAAACACACATTCTTTAATTTATGAAGCTTATTTTTAGTCTCTCTGTAATCATCCAATTATGTATATATATTTCTTAATAAAAGTAGTATTAATTCATAAAAATAAGTATAATGAAAATGAAACAGTAGAAGAAAGATGCCAAGCCACATGAAAATTGTTCAGGAGTAGAAGCTCAAAAGAGACAAGGAACTTCCTGAAGAGTCAAGAAGGAGACAGAGACAGATACAGATAGCCTTCACTTAAAGCCAGCACCCTGAATTCCAACTTGGAGCACAAAAAGAGTGAAAAATAAATTTCTTACGTTAATGTCCAAAATAATTAGGTAAGCATATGAGATATCTTAGTAGTAACATAACTGTTATTATTACTTTATATATATTCTCCCATTTTATACTTATATACAGTATATTAATTTCCCCACAAATGTGGTCATAAACACTATTTTAGAGGCAGTTCTTAGAACAGAACCAGGGAACAAAGAATGATTTAAATTTTTAAAAAGGTGTGATCCAGGGTTGTATTACCATGTTTATTCAATCTGCATGCTTGAGTACAGATTGAGTCTGTATACAGAACAAATAATCAAAGAAACTGGGTTATATGAAAAGTATGTGCTGGGGTAGGGGTTTGGGTTGTATTATTTCACCATATTCAATCTGTATGATTAACAGATTATCTGAAAAGCTGCATTATATAAAGAAGAAAGTGGCATCAGAATTGGAGGAAGACTCATTAACAACCTACAATATGCAGATGACACACCTTGTTTGCTCAAAGTGAAGAGGACATAAAATATTTACTGAAGAATATCAGTGACTACAGCTTTTAGTTTGAATTTCCCCTCACCATAAAGAAAACAAACAGCTTCACAAATAAACCAGTAGATAACATCATGACAAATGGGGAAAAGCTTGTAGTTGTCAAGGATTTTGTTTGGATCCACAATCAATACTTATGGAAGCCACAGTCAAGAAATCAAATGACATATTGAATTAGGCAAATTTGCTACAAAAGACCTCTTTACAATGTTAATGAGCAAAAATGTAAGTTTGAGGACTAAGGTTGGCCTGAACCAAGTCATGATTTTTTTCAATCACTTCATATGCATGTGAAAATTAGATAATGTATAAAAAAGCCAGTAGAAAAATCAACTCATTTTAATTGTGGTGTTGTTTAAAATATTGAAATTACCATGGACTGCCAGAAGAACAAATCTGTCTGGAAAGAAGTACAACCAGAATGATCCTAAGTAGTGAGGATGACCAACTTTTTCTCTCATTCTTTGGACATGTTGTTAGGAGGAAGCAGTCCCTGGGTCACATCATGCTTGGTAATTTGGAGGGTCAATGATAAAGAGGAAAACCCCCAACAAAATTAATTGACAAAATGGCAGCCACAATTGGCTTAAATATAACAATAACCGTGAGGATGGCTCCAGACTGTACAGTATTTCATGCTGTTGTTCGTGGAGTAGATATGTCAGAAATGACAGAAAGGCACCTAATAACAGCAAACAACAGTATAGTTGAAATAAATAGATAAGATTTAGGACATTGATTTAATGTGGTAATGAACTGAGCCTTCTGGGATATGGATCTAGGGTAAGTATGTGTTGCATGTGGAATGGACATGCTTCTTTGGAGGTCATAGAGAGAACTGTAATAAAATAATGGCCTTCCAAATATTTCCACATGCTATTGCAAAAACCTGTGAATGTTACATTACATTACATTACATTACATTACATTACATTACATTACATTACATTACATTATGTTACAAAACAAACCAATCAATTTTATATGTTTTTCTCTACTTCTAATTTTTCTCAGCCCCACTACTTCCTTTATATATCAATTTTAAAAGGGTCATCCATATTTTTTTTAGCTCTTCCTTCATATTCTCTCTCCTTCATTTGTGAAATTGCTTCTCTCTACAGGTCCTGGACAACACAATTGCTCTTTATAATTTCTTCAGTGACTTTATATTGCCCAGTACAATGGGTGTTTTTCTATGTCCTTTTTAAATTGAAATTCTACAGGGTTTGGCAAAGTTGAGCACTTCCTTTTTTTTTTTTGGAAATCTGTTTCTTCCTTGACATTTGTGCTCCTGCTATTTTCATTTTTTCCAACCTTCTTGAGTAGATAGCTAGAAAGATGCTAAAAATAAAGAATCCGTATTCTAGGAAAAATCAAATATGAATGTCAATGTTACAAAACAAAGTTATAGTTATAAATGGAATTGACACTTATGGATAACTTCTACATAAAAAGTTATACTCACCAAATACTATTTATTATAAATTTCCTCCATGGTTTTCAATTTCTTTATCTGTTACATGTGCCCTTCATTATCTCTGATCTGTTCTTCCAACCTCAGTTTTATTAATGAACTGATCCAAATGTTTTATTCATATCTCATGTATATTATTGTTGTTGCAGTTAAGTGCCATTGAGTCAGTTATGATAGGGTTTCCTGGATAGGGGTTTCCAAGGAGCGGCTGATGTCTTTGAACTGCCTATCTTGTAGTTATCAGTCTCCTAATACCAATTCTCTATTTCCATTTATCATCTCTTTACTCAACATTTGACATGTATATTCAAATGCCTATAAGATATTTGGAGTCCTGGTGTGGCATTGTAGGATTAGCACTAGACCAAAACATCAGTTTGAAACCATAAGATTAATGGTTCAAATCAACCTGATGCTCCTCAGAAACCTTATATGGTGTCACTATGAGTTAGAGCCAACTCAACAGCACTAATCAATCATAAGAGGTTTGTTGTTGAAAGTATGAATATTCAAAATACAATGTGCTATATTTCCTTCTTTTCCTTGCTCTTTCACATCTATATTTGACTACATGGGGCATTCATTCATTCAGAAACCTATACCAGGAATGTCAGTGTTTTCCTGAATTCATAATCCCAATACCTCCTCGGTATATCTGAAAGGGATCAGTGGCTTATGGTACTCTAATAGCCAGGAAGAAAGGCCTGGCAAATGTTTTCATCTTCTTCAGCAACTTGATGGCTTGCTTCACTATCTGCTTATTGGAAAAGGTTCCCTCAAGCATATCTGCCACATCCAAGGAACAAAGCAATTTGGCATGGGTTTCTCCATTTTGTGCCCTACAGATCTTGGAGTTTTCGTACTTTTCAGAGGAAGGATGGTAAGTAAGGAGAATGGACCAGATATATGGGAGATATGGTTGGAAGATATATCAGCCTTTTCTAATCAATGTGGTCACATAGCCATACTCCTTAAAGTACTGAGGAGATGATGGAGAAATTTCCAGCATGACCCAACAGTAGGAGTTGAAGTCATACAGACAGGTGGTGCCATGCCTTCTAGCAGTGAGGAAGGACACATGCCTCAGGCTGCATATTGCTTGCTAAGCCAATGCATTCTGGTGCAGGCTGTGGGATGACAGCTGGCTGATGTTGGGGCCCTCTCAAGTTTGTCCCCATAACATCCCAGGGTGAGGCTCAGGTCTTCCAGAAAAACAAAAAAGGTCATTCAGAGCATCTGAGATTGAGATGTCCTGTGCTGCAGAATTCAGGGCCCCCCAGATGGTTACAAGAACCAGGCTGAGCCTGAGCAGGTCCTGGTTGGGTGACAGTAGTATTTGTGTTTTTGTGAAAGACTTGGGGCTGGTACTGAACTACTGATGTTGGAAGTTGCATAGTAGTTGCCTCAGGAACAGTGGCTTTGAGAACAAAGCCAATGACAATTGTTAAGTGCCCTCAGGTCAGTTCCAACTCAAGCAACTGTGTATAAGGTTTCCAAGGAGTGGCTGGTGAGTTTGAACTGCCAAAGTTGAAGTTCAAATCAATCTTCCTGTCCAATGCTTATCTTATAAACACTACATCAGACCCCTTAGCATTACACCAAGATTCCAATTATAATAGTTGTTGTTGTCAAGTGCCATCAAGTCGGAACCAACTCATAACGATCCCCTGCACAACAAAATGAAACAATGTCCAATCCTGGGCCAACCTCACTAGCACTGCCACACTTGAGTCCATCAATGCTGCCACCTGGCCAATGCATCCAATTGCGGCTCTTCCTCTTTTTCTCCAACACTCCATCTTACCAAGCATGATATCCTCCAGCGACTGTTCCCTCCTGACAATATGTCCAAAGTATGAGAGACGAAGTTTAGCCATCTTGGCCTCTAAGGAGCACTCTGGCTGCGCTTCTTCCAAAACAGATCTATTGGTTCTTTTGGTAGCCTATGGCATTTTAGTATTCTCCAACACCACAATTCAAAGGCATTCATTCTTCTATGGTCTTCCTTATTCACTGTCCAGTTTTTGCATCCATGTGAGGTTATTGAAAATACCATGGCTTGGATCAGGAGCACCTTAGTCCTCAAGGTGACATCTTTGCTCTTCAACATTTTAAAAAGTTCCTGTGCAGCAGATTTGCATGATGCAATACGTCATCGGATCTCTTGACTACTGCTTCTGCAAGTTTTGATAGTTGATCCAAGAAGAATGAAGTCCTTGACAACTCCAATCTTTTCTCTGTTGATAAGAATGTTGTTTTTTGGTCCAATGGTGAGGATTTTTGTTTTCTTGACATTGAGATGTAATCCATACCGAAGGCTGTGCTCTTTGATCTTCATTAGTAAATATTTTCAGTCCTCTTCTCTTTCAGCAAGGAAGGTTGTATCATCTGCATATCACATGTTGTTAATGGGTCTTCCTCCAATCCTGATGCCATGATTTTCTTCATAGAACCCAGCTTCTCATATTATTTGCTCAGCATACAGGTTGAATAAGTATGGTGAAAGAACACAACCTTATCACATACCTTTCCCAATTTTAGAACATTCAGTGTTCCCATGCTCTGTTTGAACAACTGCTTCTTGGTCCAGGTACAGATTCCTGAGAAGTATAATTAAGTGTTCTGGAATACTCATACTTCTCAATGTTGTCCATATCTTGTCATGATTCACACAATCGGAAGTCTTTGTATAGTCAATAAAGCATACGTAAACATCCTTCTGCTTTCAGCCAAGATATACCGGACATCAGCAATGATAGCTCTCATTCCACAGCCTCTTCTGAATCCAGCTTGAACCTCTGGAAGTTCTCTGTCAATGTGTGATTGTAGCCATTTCTGCATTACTTTAGCAAAACTTTACTCACTTGAGATATCAAAGAGATTGTCCGATGATTTCCACATTCTGTTGGGTCACCTCTATTTGGAATGGGCACAAATATGGAACTCTTCCAATCAGTCAGCCAGACAGTTGTCTTCCAAATTTCTTGGCAGAGATGAGTGAGTGTCTCCAGTGCCGCCTGACTTTCTTGAAAGATTTCAGTTTTTATTCCAGCAATACCTGGTGCCTTGTTCTTTGCTAATTCCTTCAATGTACTTTGTTTGGACTTCCTCCCTGAGTATCATTGGCTCTTGATCATATGCTACTTCTTGAAATGGTTGAACATTAACCATTTCTTTTGGTACAATGTCTCTGTGTATTACTTCCATCTTCTCCATTCAATAATTTGCCAAGAGAATCTTTCAATAATGAAAGTCAAGGATTGAATTTTTTCTTCAGTTCCAGAGCTTGAGAAATGCTGAGCATGTTCTTCATTTTTGGTGTTCTGATTCCAAATCATTGCATATTTTATTATAATATTTGGCTTTATCTTCTTGAGCTGATCTTTGAAATTTTCTGTTCAGCTCTTGGACCTCCTCATTTCTTCCATTTGCTTTAGCATCTTTGCTGGAGAGCAAGTTTCAGAGTCTCTTCTGACATCCATTTTGACCTTTTCCTTCTTTCTTGTCTTCTTAATGATTTTTGTTCGTGATGTCATCCCACAACTCTTCTGGTCTTCGGTCTTATAGTGTTTAATGTATCAAATCTGTTCTTCAGATGATCTCTAAATCTGGGTGGGATAAACTCAAGGTCATATTTTGGCTCTCATGGACTTGTTTTCATTTTTTTCAGCTTCAGTTTGAATTTGCATATGAGTAATTGATGGTCTGTTCCACAGTCTGCCACTGGCCTTGATTTCACTGATGATATGGAGCATTTCCATCTTCTCTTTCCACATATGTAGTCAGTGTGATTTCTGTGTGTTCCATATGGCGAGGTCCATGTGTATTGTCGTCTGTTATGCTGTCTAAAGAAGGTATTTGAAATAAACAAATCATTGGTTTTGCAGAAATCTATCATTCGTTCTCCAGCATCATTTCTATCACCAAGGCTATATTTTCCAACTACTGGTCCTTCCTCTTTGCTCCCAACCTTTGCATTCCAATCACCAGTAATGAGCAATACATCTTGATTGCATGTTTGATTGATTTCAGATTGAAGAAGTTGGTAGAATTCTTCTATTTCATCCTCACTGGCTTTAGTGGTTGGTGCATAAATTTGAATAATAGTGGTATTAACTGGGCTTCCCTGTAGGCACATGGATATTATCCTATCACTTACAGCATTGTACCTCATGACTGATCTGGATATGTTCTTTTTGACGATGAATGCAACACCATTCTTTTACAATTTGTCATTCCCTGCATGGTAAACCATGTGGTTATCAGATTCAAAATGGCCAATACCAGTCCATTTCAGCTCACTAATGCCTAAGATATTGATGTTGATGTGTTCCATTTCATTTTGGACAACTTCCAATTTTCCCAGATTCATACTTCGTACATTCCATGTTCCAATTTTCAATGTATGTTTACAGCTGTTTCTCTTCATTTTGAATTGTGGCCCATCAGCAAATGAAGGTTTTGTGGGCTTTTCTCCCACGACCTTAATTCTATTCATGTGATCATGGTCAACTCTACTTTGAGGAGGCATCTCTTCCCCAGTCACATTTTGAGTACATTCAACCTGAGGGGTTCTTTTCCGGCCCTGTATCTGACAATGTTTCTCTGTTATTCATAAGGTTTTCAGTGACTAGCGATTCAGAAGTAGTTGGTCACTCTTTCTTCCTAGTCTGTCTTTGTCTGAAAGCTCATCTGAAACCTGTCCACCATGGGTGACCCTGCTGGTTCTTTAAAATACTGGTGACATAGCCCTCAGAGTCACAGCAACTCAAGCCACCACAGCATGACAGACAGATGAGTGGTGGCCGTTTGCTTTCATGTCAAAACTTTTTTATATCAATCCTGATACGATCAAGATGTTCTCTCCCAAGATGGTGCCTCTAGGAACAGCTGAGCGTCTTGAACTAGAAAACAATGGATTTCTGGATTCTTATACAAATTCCCCCAGCTGTAAGACCGCCAATCCTCCAAACATACCTTTATATGTGTTTCAGAGTTCCAGCACCATCCCCTGAGCCTTCTTGGCCCAGTATTCTGTGTTGTTATTGACAGAGCTCCTCACTGCATATCTACCTGATCTGCCACCTTGATTGTATCCCCAATGATAATAGCAGGTAGTTTTTAACCAAGTAGTTGCAGTTAACATGGACAGCAATTTATAAAACATGTATTCACTAATATGATGTAAACAGAAGAGTCGAACACCTCCTAGGTATTTGTTTTTGGTAGGTGTCATTGAGTCAGTACTGACTCATAGCGACCTTATGCACAGCAGAAAAAAACACTGCCCGATCCTAAGCCAACCTCACTACTGTTGCCACACTTGAGCCCGTTGATGCTGCCACTTTGTCAATCCATCTCACTGGGGGTCTTCCTCTTTTTCTTTGACCCTTCACCTTACCAATCATGATATCCTTCTCCAGCAACTGGTCCCTCCTGACAATATGTCTGAAGTATGAGAGATGAAGTTTGGCCTTCTTGACCTCCAAGGAACACTCTGGCTGCTCTTCTCCCAACACAAATCTGTTTGTTCTTTTGGAAGCCCCTGGCACTTTCAATATTCTCCTCCAACACAAAAGCATCAATTCTTTTATGGTCTTCCTTATTCACTGTCCAGCTTTCTCAAGCATGTGAGATTATTGAAAATACCATGTCTTGGGTCAGATACACCCTAGTCTTCAAGCAGATAGCTTTGCTCTTCAACACTTTAAACGTCTTGTGCAGCAGGTTCGCCTAATGCAATATGTTGTTTGATTTTTTTTTTGGCTGCTGCTTCCATGAGTGTTGATCAAAGAAGAATGAAGTCCTTGACAACTTCAATCTTTTCTCCATTGATAAGAATGTTGTTTATTGGTCTAGTGGTAAGGAGTTTTTTTTTGTTTTTAGTTTTCTTTACATTGAGATGCAATCCATACCAAAGGCAGTGCTCTTTGATCTTCATCAATAAATATTTTATGTCTTCTTCACTTTCAGCAAAAATGTTGTTTCATCTACATGTCGTAGGTTGTTAATGAGTCTTCCTTCAATCCTGATGCCATTTTTATTTATATAATCCAGTTTCTTGGATTATTTGCCCTGCATACAGGTTGAATAAGTATGGTAAAAGAATACAGCCCTGTCGAACACCTTTCTTAATTTTAAGCCATTCAGTGTTCCCATGTTCTGTTCAAACAACTGCATCTTGGTCCATGTACAGATTTCTCAAGAGCACAATTAAGTGTTCAGGAATACTCATACTTCACAATATTTTTCATTGCTTGTCATGATCCACACAATCAAAATCCTTTGTGTAGTCAATAAAGCACAGGTAAACATCTTTCTTATATTCTTTACTTTCAGCCAAGAGCCAATGGACATCAGAAATGATATCCCTCATTCCACGGCCTCTTCTGAATCTGGATTGAACCATGATATGCTTCCCAATAATTCATAATCTCAACAAGAGGAGCAGCTGGTGAGTTTGAACCACCAGCCTTCTGGTTCAAGCTGACTTTGCAGTTCAGTGCATTAACCAACAATGCCACAATCTCAGTATAGTCATAGAAGAATACCAGATTGATTAAAAACTGAGGTATGTTCTACAAAATAGCTGACAAGCATTAATAGAATGTGCCAATGTTATGAAAGACAAGGACAGACTAAGTGACTGTCACAGATTGAAAGCAAATAAAGAGATGCTAAAAACAAATGTAGTTCTGCTGGATAAGCACTGGACTGTGAACTACAGGTCAGCGATTCAAACCCACCAACCACTCCCTGGAAGCCCTATACAGGGTCATTATGAGTTGGACCTGACTCGACAGTAGTTAACAACAACAACAACAACAACAAACAAATGCAATATAGGATTTTAGACTGGAGTCTGGAATAAAAAAGAGCACTAGTGAGAAACCTAGTGAAACTGAAATAAATATATACAGGTTATTTTTATTATTATTTTTCACTTTGTGATTATATAAGATGTTAAGGAGACTGGGGTAACTCCCACAAGGTCAATATTCAAGTCCACCAGCCTGTTCCCAAAAGTAAGATGAGGCTTTCTGCCCCCACAAATATTTAAAGACTTAGAAAGCCTATACAGGGTCATTTTGAGTCAGAACTGACTCAGCAGCAGTCAACAATAACACGGTGTTTAACATGGGAAACATGTAAATCTAAAACATCTCAAAATATAAAGTTAAAAATAGGTAAGCCCAAGTTATGGGTATTTAAATAATAATAATAATAAAAATAGGTATTAGAAAACCCAACAAATACTAAAAAAATTCTGCAACATTTCCATTACTATACTAAAAGGAAGGGGGGGGGCGGGCAACGAACATTTAAAAAATGTATTTGTTCTTTTCCTAGTTATTAATTTGTTATTGTTGTTGTTGTTAAGTGCTAGCTGTCAAGTTGGTTCTGACTTCTAGGGACCCAGTATAGGTTTTCTGAGAAGTGGCTGGTGAGTTTAAATGGCCTGTCTTGTAGCTCTGGATTATATCAAGAAAAACATGGCATTAGGATAGTAGCAAGGCTCATTAACAACCTGCGATATACTAATGATACAACCTTGCTTGCTGAAGCAGAGAGGACTTAAAATACTTGCTGATGAAGATCAAAGACCACAGCCTTTGATATGGGTTGTACTTCAATGTAAAGTAAACAAAAATCTTTATAGTATCCATGTAAATGGAGAAAAGACTTAATTTTGTTCAGATCAACCATCAACACTCATGGAAGCAGCAGTCAAGAAATCAAAGGACATACTGCATTAGGTAAATCTGCTGCACAAAATCTCTTGAAATTGTTCAAAGCTAAGACATGAGTTTGAGGACTAAGGTTTGCCTGACCCACGCCATGGTATTTTCAATAATCTTATATACATGTGAAAGTTGGGCAATGAAAAAGGAAGACCATAGAACTGATGCATTTAAGTTATGGTGTTCGAGGACAATATTAAAACTACCATGGATTTCCAAAAGAACAAACCAATCTGTGTTGGAAGAAGTACAGCCAGATGTCTCCTGGAAGCCAGGATGGACAGACTTAGTGTCTCATACTACGGACATATTGTCAGGAGGGACCAGGCTCTGGAGAAGGATATCACATTTGGTAAAATGGAGGGTCAGAGAAAAAAAAGGAACACCCCGCAACAAGATATATTGACAAAGTGGCAGCAGTGATGGGCTCAAATGTAGTAACAATTGTGAGTTTAGCCTAATGCTGGACAATGTTTTGTTCTGTTGTGTATAGGGTCACTATGAATAGGTACTAATCTGATGTACCAAACAACAACTTTGCAGTTCAAACAGACATTGAGATACAATGCTTATCCTACAATGCCATGGCAAGACCCAAAATAACAACAAAGGTGCAAAAATATAGTAGTCAAATAACCAGTTATGTAAATTTACTCTTTCCATGGGTTTTGCATGATATTTAAAAAGCACAGTTGACCTATAGAAAAAAGTTTATTTTTTAGGGGGTCTTAAAAACAGACTTAATCGGCTCGATGACACTTAACAACAATAACAATAAACGGAGTTGCCTATGTATTACATCTGGTTTTGTTTGGAGATTTTATAACTTCAACTTATTGTAATTGCTAGAATGGTAATTTTCTCAGATTCATGTAATAGAAAATAGAAAATGGTTTTAGAAACAAGTAGCATACTATTTCAGACGTACTATTAGTAACAAAGCTCCATGGAAGTATATTTTATTAGGGTGTTGCTCTATTAAAAATAGTATATTAAGGTTTACCCAGATCACTATTAAATTACATCATGGAGCAAAAACAATTAAAATGGAGCCTTTCATTTCAATTACTCAGAATATGTGCCAAGAGCAAGATGATTTGTACTACTAAGAATAATTGTAGACGATTAGAATGACAGAAACCAGACAAGTACCGAAACTGAATGGAATACAGCAGTGTTTTTGACCTTTTGTATGAGTCAAAATCCATTGGCGATTCTGATGCAGAACATGGATCTTTCACTTTATGAAAGATATTTACAAGCTATTCCATCAAAATTTTATATGCATTCAGAAAAGAGTTATATATATCTTAGCCCCATCCTTGAAATTAGGTTGAAAAATATCTGGTATAAAAAAAGTTAATGCAACTTTAAAGTATTAAACCATCACTTTGGAAATGGGTGCTCTCACTATACGTAAACACAAAAATCTTGGTTACATTTAGCATCAAATTTTAATTTGAGTGTTATTTTAACATGTTATATGAATAATCTGCAAAGTTGATTCAGCTTGTCTATCTGGCAGTATGGGTGCCTTATTTAAATTGTGCTGATTTCCAAGCTAGCAGATCAAGAATGGTGATCCCTACAAGAACAAAAAATATTATGGAATAGAATACATGTGTACTTCTGCTCTCCTTTGGGACTTTCATTTAAGTCCCTGGGATTTCTGATGTGTTTCTAAAACCTATGTATAATGCATAAATACTGTGAACATATTGCCCAAGTTTGAGGAAAAGACCAACAGGGACAATATGACATTTACACATCTTTATCTACTTCAACTCCATTTCATTAAAATAAGTACATTTGCCTCATTGACTTCCAATAATTACCAAAAGATAGATTTTGGATTTAGTGCAACGTCTGTTTTGTGATTTGGTGATATTTAATTTTATTATAGTAATCACATACATTAACACTTACCAATGCAAATTGAATTTTCAGTATACCAAATAAGCATTCTGTAGCAAGATGAAGCTTAAATCCATGGGTTGCATTATAAGAAAACTGTACTTGATGACATTTTACTGAATAACACACAGTTAAGATAAGTAACAAATTTGGCAAACAGTCTAAGATCCAAATATAGCAAGAATGTTAGCATAATTTGGATTATGGCCAAGTCTGCCTTAGATTAGGGATATGGCAAGAGTTCTGTGTTTTATTTTATGTCCTAGGAAGGCAGCTGATAAATATATCACAGCTCACTGGAGGTGCCAAGGAGATGTTTTCCATAAATAATATTCTTAACAAATTATGTCAAATAAACAGATACCTCTCTTTCTGTTTTATATTATTAAAGTCCATCAATTTTAATATAATCCATCAATCCAATACTTATTTTATAGTATCATACTAGACTATGAGCTCTATTGTGATACTATAGGATAAGCACTGGATTGGTAACCACAAAGTGGCAAGCCCACTAGCCACTTTTGAAAATCCTATACAGGGTTGTTAAAAGTCACAACCAACTCAACAGCACACATAAGCAACCACATACACACATACACATGTTATGAAGTACTTGGAGTCCTGGTGTGGCACTGCAGAATAATGCACTGGACCGCAAGTTCAGTTTCAATTAAAAGATCAGCAGTTCAAACTCACCAGCCACTCATCAAAAACCATATACAGGGTTGCTATGAGTCAGAACTCGATAGCACTTAGCTACAACAACAACATGTAGTACCTGGGGACTGTAAACATTTAAAGAGCTCAATTGCAAACCAAAAGGGTAAAGTTTATAGTCCAACAGAGGCTCCTCAGTAAAAAGATCAATTTCCAAAAATTAAGCACATTTTACTGTGACATACATGGGATCCCATGAGTCAGAACTGACACAATATCTTGTACATTGTGCCTAAATGTCACTGTTCTAAAATAACTTACATATTTATCAGATTATGTTGAATAGTGCAATATGCAATCATAAAATGTTACTAAAGTTTTGTTTAAGAAATACTATTATACTGAAATGAACGATAAGCAGCAAAATTCATAAGAATAGTTCTAGAGTTAATGAAATATTATAAGTGATTGCTTTCCATTTTGAAAATAATACTTTGGTACCTACAATGGCAAGGAGCTCTGGTAGTTTAGTGGTTACGAATCAGGCTGTGAACCGCTAGGTCAGCAGTTTGAAACTACAGCTGTTCAGTGGGAGGAAGATGAGGCTTTCTGCTCCCATAAAGATTTACATCCTCGGAAACCCTGTACAGGGTCGCAATGAGTCGAAACCGACTCCACGGCACATAACAACAACACCTACAATGGCACAATATTTTATAACACTTACTTATATATTTTAGGGGTCCTTTCGTGCCACTGTATGTCAATGCATTGAACTGCTTCGTCATTTTTAACCACAAGTTAGGTCATTCAAACTCACCAGCCGCTCCTGTATAGGGTTTCTATGGGTCGGAACAGAACCTACAGCAGTTAACAACAACACTTGTATACTTTAAGAAGTATATAAGGTAGAATTGTTGTTATTGTTGTTATTAGGTGCCATAGAGTCGGTACTGACACATAGTGACCTTATGCACAGAACAACGAAAAACTGCCCGATCCTGAGCCAGCCTCACTACTGTTGCCACACTTGAGTTCATCAATGCTGCCACTTGACCAATCCATCTCTTTGGGGGTCTTCTCCTTTTTCTCTGACCCTCCACCTTCCCAAACATGATATCCTTCTCCAGCGACTGGTCCCTCCTGACAATATGTCCAAAGTATGAGAGACGAATTTGACCATCTTGGCCTCCAAGGGACACTCTGGCTGGACTGTTTCCAAAATGGAACTATTGATTCTTTTGGCAACACATGGCACCTTCAATATTCAACTCCAACACTGTAACTCAAAAGCATCAATTTGTCTATGGTCTTCCTTACTCACTGTTCAGCTTTCACATGCATATGAAGTTATTGAAAATACCGTGGCTTGGATCAGGCGCACCATAGTCCTCAAACTGACATCTTTGCTCTTCAACACTTTAAAAAGGACTTGTGCAGCAGATTTGCCTAATGCAATACGTTGTTTGATTTCTTGACTGCTGCTTCAATGAGAATTGATAGTTGATCCAAGAAGAATGAAGTCCTTGACCACTTCAACCTTTTCTCCATTGATAAGAATGTTGCTTATTGGTCTAGTGGTGCAGATTTTTGTTTTCTTGACATGTAATCCATACCGTTGGCCGTGCTCTGTGATCTTCATTAGTAAATGTTTTAAGTCCTCTTCACTTTCAGCAAGCAAAATTGTATCATCTGCATATTGCAGGTTGTTAATGAGTCTTCCTCCAATCCTGAGGCCACGGTTTTCTTCATAGAACCCATCTTCTCAGATTATTTGCTCAGCATCCAGGTTGAATAAGTATGGTGAAAGAACACAACCTGGTCGCACAGTTTTTTTTTATTTTAAACAATGTAGTGTTCCCATGTTCTATTCAAGCAACTGCTTCCTGATCCAGGTACAGATTCCTCATGAGCACAATTAAGTGTTCTGGGATACTCATACTTCGCAATGTTGTCCATAGCTTGTCATGATCCTCACAATCAAAAGCCTTTGTGTAGTCAATAAAGCACAGGTAAACATCTTCCTGATATTCTCTGCTTTCAGCCAAGATCCATTGGACATCAGCAATGATTTCCCTCGGTCCACGTCCTCTTCTGAATCAGGCTTGAATCTCTGAAAGTTTTCTGTCAATGTGTGATTGTAGCCCTTTCTGTATTACCTTTAGCAAAACTTTACTCACATGGGATATCAAAGAGATTGTCTGATGATTTCTGCATTCTATTGGGTCACCTCTCTTTGGAATGGGCACAAATGTGGATCTCTTAAAATCAGTCAGCCAGATATCTTCCAAATTTCTTGGCAGAGTGAGTGCCTCCTGTGCTGCCTCACTTTCTTGAAAGATTTCAATTTTTATTATATCAATTCCTGGTGTCTTGTTCTTTGGCAATTCCTTCAATGCACCTTGGACTTCCTCCTTCATTATCATTGGCTCTTGATCATATGCTACCTCTTGAAATGGTTGAACAGTAACCGTTTCCTTTTGGTACAGTGACTCTGTGTATTCCTTCCATCTTCTCTAGATGCTTTCTGCATTGTTTAATTATTTGCCCAGAGAATCTTTCAATAACAAAATTTGAGCCGTTAATTTTTTCTTCAGTTCCCCCAGCTTGAGAAATGCTGAGTGTCTTCTTCCCTTTTGGTATTCTGATTCCAGATCTTGCACATTTTGTTGTAATATTTGGCTTTATCTTTTTGAGCTGATATTTGAATTTTCTGTTCAGCTCTTGGACCTCCTCATTTCTTCCATTTACTTTAGCATCTCTATGCTGGAGAGCAAGTTTCAGTGTCTCTTTGACATCCATTTTGACTTTTTCCTTCTTTCCTGTCTTCTCAATGACTTTTTGCTTTCTTCATGTCACCCCACAACTCTTCTGGTCTTCAGTCTTCAGTGTTTAATATAAGTTCTTCAGATGATCTCCAAATTCAGGTAGGATATATTAATTTTCTTCAGCTTCAGTTTGAATTTGCATATGAGTAATTGATGGTCTGTTCCACAGTCTGCCCCTGGCCTTGTTTTCACTAATGATATGGAGCTTTTTAACCGTCTCTTTCCTCAGATGTACTCAATTTGATTTCTATGTATTCCATTTATGAGATCCATGTGTATAGTCATCTCTTCTGCTCTCTAAAGAAAGTATTTGAAATGAACAAATCATTTGTTTTGCAGAATTCTCTCATGTGATCTCCAGCATCATTTCTATCACCAAGGCCATATTTTCCAACTACTGATCCTTCCTCTTTTCTTCCAACCTTTGCATTCCAATCACCAGTAATGATCAATATATCTGGATTGAATGTTTGATCAATTTCAGATTGTAGAAGTTGATAGAATTCTTCTATTTCATTATCACTGGCTTTAGTGGCTGGCCCTGTAAATTTGAATAATAGTGGCATTAACTGAGCTTTCCTGTAGGCACGTGGATATTATCCTATCATAGACAGTGTTATACCTCATGACTGATCTGGATATGTTCTTTTTAATGCAACACCATTCTGCTTCAATTTGTCATTCCTGGCATAGTAAACCATGGGGTTTTCAGATTCAAAATGGCCAATAACAGTCCGTTTCAACTCACTAATGCCTAAGATATTGATGTTTATGTGTTCCATTTCATTTTTGATAACTTTCAATTTTCCCAGATTCATACTTTGTACACTCCATGTTCTGATTTTCAGTGGATGTTTGCAGCTGTTTCTCTTCATTTTGAGTTGTGGCCCATCAGCTTATGAAGGTCCCGCTGGCTTTTCTCCAACGGGCTTTACTCCATTTGTGTTATCACTGTCAACTCTACTTTGAGGAAGCAGTTCTTCCTCAGTCATATTTTGATTGCCTTTCAACCTGAGGGTCTCATTTTCTGGCACTCTATCTGACAGTGTTTCTCTGCTATCCATAAGGTTTTCAGTGACTAAATATTTGGAAGTAGTTTGTCACTCTTTCTTCCTAGTCTGTCTTTGTCTGGAAGCTCATCAGAAATCTGTCTATCATGGGTAACCCTGCTGGAATTTAAAATACCAGTGGCATAGCTTTCAGAATCACAGCCACTCACAGTAAGTGAGCCACAGCAC
This sequence comes from Chrysochloris asiatica, assembly GCF_000296735.1. Taxonomy (NCBI): domain Eukaryota; kingdom Metazoa; phylum Chordata; class Mammalia; order Afrosoricida; family Chrysochloridae; genus Chrysochloris; species Chrysochloris asiatica. The sequence continues at coordinate 703,735 of NW_006409033.1, read as the reverse complement.
AGTAAGACAAACTGACAGATGAGTGGTGACCATTTGGTTTTAAGTGGAAACTGTTACCTTAAATTTCAAGGAGATCTGTGCACATGCGTAGTAGAACCCTCCATGGTTGGTGATGGGGTGTCCACTCTCGCAGGCATCCCCTCTAGTCACCAGAATGGAGGTGCACAGACAGCAAGAGACCGATGAACAGATACCAAAAAAAAAGAATATCACACCTGTATCTCCGCTGTTCTGTCAGGTGTCCATGGCTGTTCTGATCCTTTCCCTGCTTGGTCTCTCCCAAGATGACAGCCCCAGGAGCAGCTGAGCATTTTGAATTAGAAAGCAATGGATTTCTTGATTCTGCTACAAATTCCCTTATCTTTAAGACTTCCAAGCTTCTAAATATTACTTTATATGTGGTTCAGAGTTCAAGCACCACCCCCTGAGCCTGCTAAGTCCAGTATTCTGTGTTGTTGCTGAAGGAGGTCCTCAATGCACATCTACTCAATCTGACATCTTGGAATAGGTACAACTAATTTAATTTATAACCGGTTATCATTATACATACATAAATAGAAAAATAGAACCTACAATTCAGGTTTAATTTTTAAATCAATGAATGTCAAAATATTTAAAATTAAAGAATTTTTAAATCTTTTGAAAACTTAATTTCAATTGAAACCAGGCATTTTTTGGGTACATTTAGTTTTCACAAACAGAAAATATATTTTTACTTACTCTTCAATGACTTCATATAATTAATTTAACAGGATACTCTGATGACTCTTTATTCTTGAATTCTGAAAATTATTACCCAAAAATGAGTCATATGTCTTCCATTTTGAAGAAAGATGGCATTTTTAGATCCACTGCTAATCAACTACTATATTTGGAACACATATTGTCAGATAAAGTATTAGATGGCAAATTTGACTGTGTGCTTGTTTTTTAAGGGGGGAGATCGAGCCAAGTCTGAAGCAATTTGCCCACTGCTGAGGAATGATGAAACACATTTTAGGGTCTATGTTTTAAACAATACAATAGTGAAACTGCAAAAGTAACTGATGACTAATGTAGCATTCTCATTAGTCAGAGTAAGTCACACTAGTTATTAAATCTGAATCAGACAGGGAATGAATGACATCATTATCTATGTCTTTAGTGAACAACTTTCAAATATGTTGGTTACATAGAAGTTGCAGAAATCAAATTATTCAAAAGAACAAAAGATGGATTGTTCAGTACAACTGACAATTTGTTCATTCAAGCAATTTTAAAAAGTAATAATCTCTACAGTTTTCTTCTGAAGTAAAATTAAATTTGTGTTATATAATATCTTATTTATTATATATTGTAAAGGCCAAAGAAAAATCCAAGAATCATTGTTATTGTTGTTTGGTGCTGTTAAGTATGTTCCGATTTATAGAGACCTTAAGCACAACAGAATGAAACACTGCTTGGTACTGCACCAAACTCACAATAATTGTTACACTTGAGTCCATGGCTGCTGCCACTGTGCCAATATATCCGTTTTGTCTGTTTTTTATTCTGACCATAGCTTTGCCAAGCTTGATGTTCTTCTCTAGGGAGTGGTCCCTCCTGATAATATATCAGAAGAATGAAACATGAAATCTGACCTCTTGACTTCCAGGAAGCATTCTAGTTCTACTTCTTTCAGCATAGATTTGTTTGTTTTTCTTTCAGTGCATGGTGCTTTTAATGTTCCTATTCAACACCATAATTCCAAATGTATCAATTCCTCTATGGTCTTCTTTATTGACTTTCCAACTTTCATATGCATATGAAGATGTTGAAAATACTATGGCTTTGGTCAGGTGAACCTTAGTCCTCAAACTGACATTTTTGTTCTTGGACACTGTAAAGAGGGCTTGTGCAGTAGTTTTACTTAATGCAATATGTCCTTTGATTTCTTGACTGCTGTTTTCATGAGTGTAAGAGTGGATCCAAGTAAAATGAATTCTTCAAACTTCAATAATTTCTCCATTTATTTATTGTTTTTGTTTTGTTTTTACATTGAAATGCAACCCATACCAAAAGTTGTATTTGATCTTCATCAGTAAGTACTTTAAGTTCTCTTCATATTCAGCAAGCAAGCTTGTATCATCTGCATATCACAGACTGTTAATGCATCTTCCTTCATCCTGATGCCATGTTCTTCTTCACACAATACAGGTTTTCAAGTTATTTGCTCACCTTACAGACTTTAACAACCTAAATTTAGAAAGTATTTCCAGAAAGATTTGAAGCAACAGAATGCAGAAGACCAGAGTTTTGGGTGACATCATGAACATCCTACAGTAATAAAGCACAAAAGGTTATTAAGAAGACAAAAAAGAAGGAAGAAACCAAAATGAATGTCTGAAGACTCTTAAACTTATTCTGAAGCATAGAGATGCTAAAGTAAAAGGAAGAAATGAGGAAATAATTGAGGGAAACAGAATATTCCAAAAGGCAGCTTGATAAGACAAAGTCAAATGTTATAATGAAATATACAAAGAACTGGAAAACCAATAATGAAGAACATATTAAGCATTTCACAAGCTAGAAGAATTGAGTAAAAAATCTGAAGCCTCAACTTGCCAAAATATTGAATGATGCAGAAAACAACAAAATAGGATGAAATGAATATATAGTCACTGTACCAAAAAGAAATGATTGATGTCCAGCCATTTCAAGAAGTAGCATATGATCAAGAGCCAATGGTACTGAAGGAGGAAGTCCAAGGTGCAATGAAGTCCTTGACAAAGAACAAGGCTCTGGGAATTGATGGAATACAAATTGAATTTTTCAACAAATTGATGCAGCACTGGAGGCACTCCCTCATTTTGCCAAGAAATTTGAAAGACAGCTACCTGGTCAACTGATTGGAAGAGATTCATATTTGTGCTCATTGCAAAGACAGGTGACCCAATGTTATGTGGAAATCATTGGTCCATATAATTAAAATTACATGCATACTTCTTGGGAAGTTCCCTTTAGGGTTCACATTTTCTTCTACTTCTTATTACCTTTTTTTAATTTTTATTTTGAATTATGTGCTAGTTTACATGGGAGAACATTAGCTTTACATTCATCCTATCTTATTTCATTTCATTGCAATGATTACAACCTCCTGCATACATCATCAAACAACCAAAGGGTACACCATGCAAGCCTGCCCCCGGCATCAGTACATAGTCCCTCTCCCTCCCTGTGTCTAAAGTCCCCAGCCACTCCATCTCTCCACAGTCATCATCTTTGCCACCACCTCTGGCATCACTTCTTCTCTGCATAGGGTCCAGAACTTTGCTTTTCCGCTCCTGGGCTGTAAAATCGATCACTCCCTTCCTTTTATTAAAAAATATCTACCTTTACCTTTCCAACACTCACCGTCAGTACTGATAGCAATCATTCACTTTCACTTGAACCGCAAGAGTCTTATCCCCATCTCCTTTCATCAGTACCATCCAAATAGATTGGAAAGCACTCAGTGGAGAATCTACCCTTCCCCGCACCCTCTGGAAATGGGTTCCCTATTGAAAGCTTGTAAGCCAGTAACTTCTTGCTTTCTAGACTACCATTTTGGGCAACCAGTGTCTGAGTTACTCATCTTTATTGACACTGTGTACCAAAAGGGTGAGAATAATCCTTTCTGCAAAGAATCGCTCCCTCCTTTCACCTACTGCATCAACAATCATAGGTCAAGGTCATCAAATTGTAGCAAATTACTCCTTTTTCTCTTTGGGCAAATTATTGAATGATGCAGGAAGCATCAAGAGAAGATAGAAGGAATACACAGTCACTGTTAATAGAAATGGTTAATGTTCAGCCATTTCAAGAGGTAGCATATGATCAAGAGCCAATGATACTGAAGGAGGAAGTCCAAGGTGTGTTGAAGAAATTGGCAAAGAACAAGGCACTAGGAATTGATGGAAGAAAAATTGTAATCTTTTAAGAAAGTGAGGTGCACAAGAGATACTCACTCATCTCTGCCAAGAAATTTGGAAGACAACTATCTGGCCTACTGATTGGAAGAGATCCATATTTGTGCCCATTCCAAAAAGAGGTGACCCAATGGAATGTAGAAATCATTGGACAATCTTTTTTATGTCTCATGTGAGTAAAGTTTTGCTAAAGGTAATACAGAAATGGCTTCAAGCATACATTGACACAGAAATTCCAGAGGTTCAAACTGGATTCAGAAGAGGACATGGAATGAGGGATATCATTGCTAATGTCTGATGGATCTTGGCTGAAAGCAGAGAATATCAGAAAGATGTTTACTTGTGCTTTATGGACTACACAAAGGCTTTCAATTGTGTGGATCATGACAAGCTATGGACAAATTGTGAAGTATGAGTATTCCAGAACACTTAATTTTATTCATGAAGAACCTGTACCTGGACCAAGAAGTAGTTTTTTATACAGAACACTAAATGTTTTAAAATTAAGAAAGGTGTATGATAAGGTTGTATTCTTTCACCATACTTATTCAAAGTGTATGCTGAGCAAATAATCTGAGAAGCTGGGTTCTATGAAAAAAAACATGACCTCAGGATTGGAGGAAGACTCATTAACAACCTGCCATATGCAGATGAAACAACCTTGCTTTCTGAAAGTGAAGACAACTTGAAATATTTACTGATGAAGATCAAAGAGCACAGCCTGCAGTATGGATTACATCTCAATGTAAAGAAAACAAAAATCCTCACCACTGGACCAAAAAACAACATTCTTATCAATGTAGAAAAGATTGAAGTTGTCAAGGACTTCATTCTTCTTGGATCAACTATCAACACTCAAGGAAGCTGCAGTCAAGAAATCAGACAACTTATTGCATTAGGCAAATATGCTGCACAAGACCTTTTTAAAGTGTTGAAGAGCAAAGATGTTATCTTGAGGACTAAGGTGTGCCTGACCCACGTCATGATATTTTCAATAACCTCATATGCATGCGAAAGCTGGACAGTGAACAAGGAAGACCGCAAAAGAATTAATGCTTTTGAGTTATGGTGTTGGAGGAGAATACAAAAAGTACCATGGCCTGGCAAAGAACCAATAGATCTGTTTTGGAAGAAGTGCAGCCCGAGTGCTTCTTAGAGGCCAAAATGACCAAACTTCATCTCTCATACTTCAGACATATTGTCAGAAGGGACCAGTCACTGGAAAAAGATATCATGTTTGGTAAGGTGGAGGGTCAGAGAAAAAGAAGACCCCCGATGAGATGGATTGGCTAAGTGGCAGCATTGATGGACTCAAGCATGACAACAGTAGTGAGGTTGGCCCAAGATTGGTCAGTGTTTCGTTCTGCTGTGCATAAGGTTGCTATGAGTCGATACCAACTCGATGGCACCTAACAACAACAACAGCAACTCTTTTTTTCTCCTCTTTCTTACTCTAGTCCAGCTCTGATCATCCAGCCATTGAAGCCAGGTCAAGTGGGTATAATCTGCAAGTATGGGTGTTCTTGTGCATCTCCCCTCACTTCATATCAACTCAACACTTCACTCTGTGCTCTGTTCCTCTGTAACCATATCCCTGTCTCTGGGCCTAGGGGTCCCCAGGTCTTGTCATACTGCTGGTTAACCATGTCTCAATTCAGGTTAATAAGAGCCAATTGAATGTGGTCGGACTTAGGTCACAACTTCATTGCTGTTTTTCCTCACTTCCCCTTATCAGTGACCAACATGGTCACCAGCAAGACCACATGCCTGCTCATGTATTACCCTTGAGTATTAGTCTTCAAAGGGGCTTTACCCTGAGGGAACCTGACCAATTTCCTTGATTCTGGGAGAATGACTGGTTTGTTCTTGTAATAGTCAGTCAGAATGCCCTTATTGTTTTTTATTTTTCCTGTTGGTTTTTCTTTCAAGAAGTGTCTTCTGTTCTAGCTGCTCCAGGCTGGTCTGCTTGTTCTTTCAAGTGGAGACCTGGTGTGGGGCTGTGCGCTAAAGTGTCAGACTGCAAAGTCGGTGGTTCAAGCATACCAACTGATCCTCAGAAACCCTATACGGGGTCAGTATGGGTCAGAGCCGACTCAATGGCACTTAACAGCAACAACATTTTATATATATGTGTGTGTGTATCTATCTATCTATCTATCTATCTATCTATCTATCTATCTATTTATATATGTGTGTGTGTATGTGTGTGTATCTATAGATATATATAGATATAGATACACACATACACAAATATACACACTCTGAGGGTGAGTCAAAAATTATCAGCACTGCAGTTATATTAAAATGCCTGTCCAAGTCTATGACTGATAACAACATTGAGTATTCATGTGAAATGATTCTGTCCAATATATGAGTGACAATGAATTATGTTGCAAATCAACCAGACTCTGCCTATGAAATAACCCACAGGTTTTGAAAAGTTTGTGTAAAATGTATACTGAAACAACTCAAAGAAAAGTATAAACAGAAGCATTTGGACATCTGCAAACAAAATTTAGACTGATATTCAAAGGAAGGTAAAGGTTTCTTTTAAAAAAAAAAAAAATGTTACTGGTGACCAGACATTGCTTCATCACTATGAGCCTAAACATTGCCTGGTTCTGCATCAACCTTATCATCATTACTAGGCTTAAGCCCATTGCTGCTGCCACTGCGCCAGTCCATCTCATTGAGTATATTCCTTTTTTTCATGGAACGTCCACTTCACCAAGCATGATGAAAGTGTGTCAGAAGTATGAGAGATGAATTCTGACCATATGGCTTCACAAGAATATTTTGGCAGCATTTCCTCCAACAAGATTCGTTTGTTCTTTTGACATTACATGATACTTTTGATATTCTCCGACAACACCATAACTCAAATGTATCAATTCTTCTACCATGTGCTTTACGCATTGTCCAGTTTTAACACGCATATGATGTCACTGAAAATTATCCTCCCTTCTTTCTCTTTTCTTGTCTTCCTTTCTTGTTATTTTCTCTCCATTCTACTGTCTTGCTCTCTCAGTTATTTCCTTTTATTATCCCAAATTTACAAATGAAAAGTGTATTTATCAGCAAAACTAATTCAATTAATTCTCATATCCCACAGCTAGTAGGTGCTAAGCACAAGTTTCAAAGTTAAGTAGAATCATGTTCACATTTATTCCTTAACCAATATATTACATACACTTTCTGTGATATAAAATGATGCACAAAATATATAGATTTGTAGGTCTAAAAAACAAAAGAGAAGAAAATCAAGCAGAGGAAAGCATATCTGCAATAGTGTAGAGTTTCATTAGTACTGTTTTTGTTAGAGATTTTCCATTTTAGTTTATATTTTTGCACGCTAATTATATTTTTCTCCTTTCTGTTGGAAGATTCCATGCTGGATTTAAATGACAGTACACACACACACACAGTACACACACACAGTACACACACCAATTAACAACAGAAAACAAACAAAAAAAATCATTTTCTAAAGGAAAATGACAGAATGTGGATAAATGGTAACATGGAAATTCATTTCTATGCTACACATTGAAGTTTATATACTATTTAAATTTATTCTACTATTTAATAGAAATCCTGATGGTGCAAGTGCTGTAGTAGGTTAAACATTTGACTGTTCAATGCAGGGTTTGTGGTTGAAACCAATCAGTGTCCATTGAAGAAATACGAGGCTGCCTGTTCCCATAAAGATTGACACGCTCAAATCAGTGGATTGCAGCAGATCAGTTCTACTCTGTCCTATAGGGTTGCCCTGAGTTTGAATGAAATCAATGACAGCAGATTTTGTGTTATTTAAGTGCATACCTTTTAATCTGGGAGTCCTGGTGTGACAGTAGGGGTTAATGTGCTAGACTGCAAGGTTGGTTTGAATTCAAGAT
>NW_006409033.1:676804-695598 GCF_000296735.1 Chrysochloris asiatica | reverse complement strand
AGGACATCAGAATATTGAATATTATAATATGATGAAAGGCAACAGAATATTGTCAGATATAGTGCCAGAAAAAGAACGCCTCCAGAGAGAAGGCACACAAAATGCCGTTGGGGGAGAGCAGTCTCCTCAAAATAGAACTGATCATGATGATGCACATGGAGTAAAGCTTTTGTAATGTACATTTGCTGATGGGAAACAACTCAAAATGAGGAGAATCAGCTGTAAGTATCCATTAATACTAGGAACATGGTATGTATGAAGTATGAAGCTAGGAAAACTGGAAGCTTTCAAAAAATGAAACGGGACACATAAGCATTGACAGCATAAGTATTAGTGAGCTGAAATAGGCTGGTATTGGCCATTTTGAATCTGAAATTCACATGATTTACTATGCTGTGAGTAACACATTGAAGAAGAATTGAACCACATTCATCATAAAAATGAACTTTTCAATATCTATCATGATGTGGAACTTTCTCTTATAGCCTGATATCATTATACCTACAAGGAAGACCTTGCTTGCAGAAAGTGAAGAAGACATAAAATATTTACTGATGAAGATCAAAGAACACAGCCTTCAGTATGGATTGCATATCAATGTAAAGAAAACAAAAATCCTCACCACTGGACCAATAAACAACATTCTTATCAACAGAGAAAAGATTGACATTGTCAAGGACTTCATTCTTCTTGGATCAACTATCAACACTCATGGAAGCAGCAGTCAAGAAATCAAATACTGTATTGTGTTAGGAAAATCTGCTGCACAAGATCTTTTGAAAGTGTTGAAGAGCAAATATGTCAGCTAGAGGACTAAGATCCACCTGACAAAAGCCATGGTATTTTCAATAATCTCATATGTATACAAAAGCTGGACAGTGAATAAGGAAGACCGTAGAATTGATGCTTTTGAGTTATGGTGTTGGAGAATATTGAAAGTGCCATGGGCTGCCAAAAGAACCAACAGATCTGTGTTGGAAGAAGTGCAGCCAGAGTGCTCCTTGGTGCCCAGGATGGCCAAATATCATCTCTCATACTTCAGACATATTGTAAGGAGGAACCAGTCACTGGAGAAGAATATCATGTTTGGTAAGATGGAGGATCAGAGAAAAAGAGGAAGACCCCCAATGACATAGATTGGCCAAATGGCAGCATCAATGGACTCAAGCATGGCAACAATAGTGAGGTTGGCCCAGGACCAGGTAGTGTTTCATTCTGTTGTGCATAGGGTTACTAAGAGTTGGTATTGACTTGATGTCACCTAACTACAACAGCAAGGAAGACCAGTTAGTAAAAATATTATTCAAATATATGCACCAACCACTAAAGCTTGTGAGGATGAACTTGAAGAGGTCTACTAACTTCATCAGTCAAAAATTGATCAAACTTGAAATAAAGATGTATTGGTAATTACTAGCTATTAAAATTCATAGGTTGGAAATAAAGAAGAAGGATGAAAATATTGAATGACGCATAAAGCATTAAAAGAAGATGGAAGGAATATACAGAATCACTGTGCCAAATGGAAATAATTGATGTTCAATCATTTCAATAGGTAGCATCTGCTCAGAAGTTATTGGAAAACACGGCCTTGATGATAGAAACTATGCTAGAGATCACATGATAGAATTTTGTAAGAACAATAGCTTCTTCATTGCAAATACTTTTTTAAAACAACATAAAAGATGACTGTACACATGGACCTCACCAGACAAAATACACTGAAATCAAATTGATTACATCTGTAGAAAAAAATGGTAGAAAAACTCTGTGTCATTAGCCAAAACACAGCCAAATGAAAACTATGGAATGGATCATCCCTTTCTAATATTTCTTCAGTTCAGGCTGAGACTGAAGAAAATTAAAACAAGTCCATGAGAGCTAAAATGTGACCTTGAATATACCTCACCTGAATTCAGAGATCCTCTCAATAACAAATAAAATAAGGACAAAAGAACAAAAGTGTTGTGAGATTATATCAAGAACATCATACAGAAAGAAAGCAAAAGGTGATTGTTGTTGTTGTTGTTGTTAAGAGTTGTCGAATTGGTTATGACCCAAAGCAACCACATATAGGATTTCTGAGGAGTGACTAGTGAGCTTTAGCCATTGACCTTGTGGTTCAAATGACTTTGCAGTCTAGCACATTAACCACAATGCCACACCAGGATTCCAAAGGCTAATAAAGAAGACAAAAAAGAATGAAAAGACCAAAATGGATGTCAGAAGAAACTGAAACTTGTTCTCCAGTGCAGATATGCTAAAGCAAATGAAAGAAACCAGTAATTATAAGAGATAAACAAATAAATTAAAAGCCCTTCCAGAGAGGACAAAACCAAATATAATAATTAAATGTACAAAGGCCTTGAGTTAGAAAACAAAAAGAAAGAATATGCTCAATCTTCACAAGGTGAGTGAACTGAAGCTTCAGTTTTAAGTACTGAAGGATTCTATAGGCAAAACATTGAATGATGCAGAAAGCATTAAATTAAGATGGATCAAATCTGCTGCACAAAACCTCTTTAAAGTGTTGAAGAGAAAAGATGTATGTTTGAGGACTAAGGTGTGCTTGATCCAAGCCATAGTATTTTGAATAATCTCATATGCATGTGAAAGTTGGACAATGAAGACCTTTGAAGAATTGATACATTTGAGTTATGGTGGAGGAGAATATTAATAATAGTATTGACTGCAAAAAATACAAACAAATCTGTGTTGGAAGAAGTACAACCCTAATGCCCCTTAGAAACCAAGATGCCCAGTCTTGTCTTTCATATTTCAGACATACTCCAGTCCCTGGAAAACACATCATGCTTGGTAAAGTGGAGGGTCAGCATAAAAGAGGAAGATCCCAACAAGATGATTGGCAAAGCGGTAGCATCAATAGGTTCAAGTATAGCAATGACTTTGATATTGGTACACGATGGGACAGTGTTTCATTCTGTTGTGCATAGGTCTCTATGAGTGGGCATTGATTCAACAGCACCTAACAACAATATCTGTATGTGTGTATATAATCAACACTGTACTGCAAACCATAGTGATGATAGTTTAAACGCACCAAATGCTCCTTGGAAACATTAGACAGGGTTACCATGAGTTGGAACAGACTCAATGGTGCTTAGAGATAACATGTATATATGTGTGTGTGTGTGTGTGTGTGTGTGTGTGTGTGTGTGTGAAAGCTACTAGGATTTCAGTTTATACATGCATGGATTTATTCCAAACAAAACATGTTTAAACACTTCTTTGCAATCAGTGGATGACTGTAGACAAGTTATCTCAGTAATATACTTATTTTGTCCTATTAGGGTGACTAGAAAGAGTCCAATAAAAACAATTGCTTCTGAGGGGATTTGCCAAACTGGTTAAAATCAAGGCAGAGGGGCCACCACAAAGGGTATTGTTGTTTTTGTTGTTGTTAAGTGCTGACGAGTCAGTTCCAACCCATAGCAACCTTGTATAGGGTTTCTAAAGAGTAGCTGGTGAAACTGAACCACTGACCTTGTAGTTCAAACCGACTTTAAAGTATAGCACATTAGCCCACAGCACCACACCAGGACTCCTCAAAAGGGTATAGTGACTGTTCTATGTATTCCATAAGGATACTCATTATAGATTTTCTTTAAGAACATTAGAAAGTCATGTGGCCTTATTAGGAAGAAGTTTTAAGAAAATTGAAAACTACATTGGTGTGAAAAATCTAAGAAAGTTGAATCTGGGAACATTTTTTCTATAATGACAATACACCTATTCATTCTTTCAGAGTAGTAAGGATTGTTCTTTGAGAATTTTTTTGGAAACATTTAACTCATTCACACTACAGCCCTAATTTTGCCCCTTCAGATTTATTTTTATTCCCCAAACTCAAAGAATATTTAAAAGTAACATGATTTGAGTCCCTTGAGGGTACCAAAGCTAGCATTTCGACAGAGCATGAATCAGAGTGCAAAATTCTTCGGGGAAGGATTAATGATATAGAAACATCACTTTCATAAGTATATAGCTATAGCTGGATGGCATGCCAAGAAACAATGGCTTCACTTATTTTTATTTTTATTTAAATTTCTATTTGTAGAAATAGTTTTTACTCCCATGTAAGGGTACACATATATACACACTCAATTGCCAACTGAAGGATTAGAGGTTGGAATTTCCTAAGAAACACCTGAAAACAAAGGCATAGAGCTTTCGTAATCTTCCACCTCTTTTAGAAAGATTATATTCATTGAAAACCTTATGAGTGTACTTCTGCTCTAAAACATATGGAAGCATCTTGAATTTGAATATACTAAGATTGCATCTCAATGTGAAGAAAACAAAAATCCTCACCATTCTGAAAATGGAGAAAAGATTGAAGTTGTCAAGGACTTCATTCTTCTTGGATCAAATATCAACACTCCTGGAAGTAGCAGTCAAGAAATCAAATGACATATTGCATTAAGCACATCTGCTGTGCAAGACCTTTTTAAAATGTTGAAGAGCAGAGATGTCAGCTTGAGGACTAAGGTGTACCTGACCCAAGCCATGGTATTTTCAATAACCTCATATGCATGCAAATGCAGACAGTGAATAAGGAAGACCATAGTTGCATTTGAGTTATGGTGTTGGAGGAAAATATTGAAATTGCCATGTGCTGCTAAAAGAACCAATAGATCTATGTTGGAAGAAGTGCAGCCAGAGTACTCCTTGGAGGCCAGGGTGGACAAACTTAGTCTCTCATACTTTGGACATATTGTCAGGAGGGACCAGTCGCTAGAGAAGGATATCATGCTTGGTAAGGTGGAGGGTCAGAGAAAAAGAGGAAGACCCCCAGTGATATGGATTGGCAAAGTGGCAGCATCAATGGGCACAAGTGTGACAACAATTGTGAAGAGTGGCTAGTGAGCTTGAACCACTGATCTTGCAGTTCAAACCAACCTTGCAGTCCAGTGCATTAACCCACAGCACAGAATGATTTTAGCCATATATCAAGAAGTTATTTATTGGTCCATCTGTGAGAACTTTTATTTTCTTTAAATTGAGGTGCAATCCATACTGAAGACTGTTGTCTTTGATCTTCATCCATAAGTATTTTAAGTCCTCTTACTTTCAGCAAGCAAGTTTGTATTCTCTGCATATCCAAGTTGTTAAGGAGTTTCCCTCTTTCTTCTTCATATAACTCAGTTTTTTAGATTAATTAATTGGTTTACAGATTGACTAAGTATTGTAAAAGGATACAATCCTAGCTTAAAACTTTACTGATTCAGTATCCCCTTGTTCTGTTCTAACTACTGCTTCTTGGTCTATGTACCAAGGTTCTCATGAGCACAATTCAGGGCTCTGAACACCCACTCTTCACAATGTTACTCATAGTTTGTCATGATCTACACAGTTGAAAGCTTTGAACACTCAATAAAGCACAAGTAAACATCTTTCTGGTATTCTCTGCTTTTAGCCAATATCCATCTATCGTTGGGAATGATATCCCTAGTTCCACGTACTCTTCTGAATCTAGCTTGAATTTCTGGCAGTACTCTATTGATGTACTCTTGCAACTGATTCTTTAAATTACCTTCATCAAAATTTTACTTGCATGTGATATTAATATTGTTTGATTATGTCCTCATTCACTGGGTCACCTGTCTTTGGAAATGGCACAAAAATGGATCTTTTCTAAATGACTGGCCAAGTAGCTATCCTTCTAAATTTCTTGGTATAGATGAATGAGGACCTCCAGTGCTTCATCAATTTGCTGAAAGAATTCAATTGGTGTTCCATCAATTTTTGGAGACTTGTTTTTTGCCAATGCTTTCAGTGCAGCTTGGACTTCTTCTTCAAAGAATTCAGTTCTTGATTGCATGCTACCTCTTGAAATGGTTGATCACTGACCATTTCTGTTTGGTATAGTGATTTGGTGTATTCCTTCCATAGCCTTTTGTCGCTTTCTGCATCATTCAATATTTTACCCATAGAATCCTTCATTATTTCAAGTCTAAGCTTGATTTTTTTTCCTCAGTTATTTCAACTTGAAAAATATTAAGCATGTTCTTGTCTTTTAGTCTTCTTACTCCAGGTCAATGGAAATTTCATTATGATATTTGACTTTGTCTTCTCAAGCTGCTGCCCTTTGAATATTTCTGTTCAACTCCTTTACTTTCCCATTTCTTCCATTGGCTTTAGCTTCTCTTAACTCAAGAGTGAGTTTCATAGTCTCTTCTGATAATCTTCTATCGTCTTTTCTTTTTTTCCTATCTTTTTAATGACCTTTTATATTTTTCATATATGATGTTCTTCATGCCATATCACAAATCTTCTGGTTTTCCATCATTAGTGTCTAATTCATCTATCTGTTCTTACCTGTAAATTGATATTCTTTTTCCCAAGGTTTTTGGCCTTTAAGTTTATTGGCCTTTAAGGAACTGTCTTCATTCTCTTCAGTTTAATTGTGAACTTCCAAAAGTGCAATTAATGATATGCTCCAGAGACCATTCCTGGCCTTGTTTTGGCTGATGATGTTAAGCTTTTCCACCATCTTTTCCCACAGATGTAGTCAATTTAATTTGTATAAGTATTCTATCACCTGATAAGCATGTATCTAAAATATTTGCAATGAATAAGTCATTGGTCTTATAAAATACTATCATGGGATTTCCAATATCATTCTATCACCAAGGCCATATTTTACAACTACTGATACTTCCTCTTTATTTCCAATGTTCACATCCCTATCATAATAATTATCAATATATCTTGGTTGTATGTTTGATCAAGTTCATACTGAAGAAGAAGGAAGGATTCATTACTTTCATCATTAATGATTTCAATGAGTGGTGTGTAAATTTGAATACTAGTTCTATTTTGCATGCCTTCCAACATTTTCTTGCACTATAGTTATCAATATTCTGGTACTAGTCACCAGGTTTCAAAATTCAATATTCTGGTGCTCTCTGACTGTGTTCCACCAAATAACTCCTTTTCTTTTCTGATGAGTCTTGGGAGAAATGCTGATAGGATTATATGATTCAGTTGTGATTTATTGTTGACAAAGTTAATTATGTTTGTAAAAACTTGGAATTCTAATACGTGTTGCAGACCGTGTAAACCTGGTCAGAAGTTCAAGGCCCACAGGGCCCGACACAATGCAGGCCGCAGGCTCTGAGGTACAGATCTAGCCACCGTGCAGTCATAGCAAATTGTTTTTCATCTTAGTGTACAGTTATGTTTTATTAATTGCAGACATGAAGCCCTTGTTATCCACAGATAAATGCAATATTTTCCTAAAAGCCAAGACTGTAAAATTCCAAACAGGCAAAGTTCTTCCCTCAGAGAAATCATTCAAGGTAAATTGGGTGGCACCCGTCTCTGTTCCAAGGACAATAGAAATGCCCTCCCTAAAGTGTTTCCAGGTGCTGCCTATTCACCCAGGTGCCTCTTTTCCTGAAGAACCTGGGCTGGGCAGTGACACAATAGGAATCCTCCCAGTCCTCCTTTTCCTCCCCCCATTTGAGGCTAGGTGCTAAAAGGTATGTTAATTAAGCTTGAGAAACCAAGTTGCTGTCTTGAGATTCGAACCTGCAAAGTATGATGTAAACTTGCCTGAATGTCTGGAAAAGTAAGATTGACAGCTGTACCTTGTCTTAGTCCCTCCTAACTTTGTGTATGTTTCCTCCCCTAAATAAAAGGAGGCACAGAACGAATCCAGGTGCTTTTTGCTGGCATTGCAGGCAGTGCGGGCACTGCATGCATTACGACTGGCAAGGCGTGCGTTACAGCATGCAGGGGGCTCAGTCCAGCCTTATAACCATACAGCCTACTTAGCCAAGATGTGTACTATGCAGGATATTACAGCCTTCGTGGCTGAGATGTTTGCAATGCAGGATCTGCCTGATGCCAGTCCAGCATTCACTCTGGTTTTGGAGTGTCTCTTTGTCACTCTCTTTGCGTCTCTGTGTCTCTTTTGCTATCTCTATCGCTGCCAGGTATCTCCACCTCATGAACTGAACCCCTATGTTGAGGCCAGTCCCTGACAAATATGGATATAAAATTAGTGATTTCAGAAGCAGAAACATGGATCTCACTACCATAAAGACAGAAAAACCAAGAGGGAAGCACATCCTATTAACCCCAGTATTTGTATGTGTTCAGCCTCCTCAATTAAGGAGACAGAGAGCTGTGCCATCAGAGGAACAGCAAAAGGGTAGCAGCAGCAGAACCAAGAGATAGAGCATAAGTGTAGTGGGGTTCAGCCCACTGAACAAATTAAAGTGTAGTGCCTCAGCTCTGTTAGTGTAGAGGTTACAAATTGGGCTGCTAACCTCAAGGTCAGCAGTTTGAAACTGCCAGCAGTTCTACAGGAGAAAGATGAGGCTTTCTGCTCCTGTAAAGATTTACAGCCTCAGAAACCCTGTACAGACAGGGTCACTATGGATCAGAACTGACTCGGCACTTAACAATAACAACAACAACCTTTAGGCAGGAGGGTAGGTTGAGGAACAGGATGTCATCAAACACTTAATTGGGGGAACTAGGTTTGCTGATTACGAAGAGTCAACTGCCTTCAGGCTGAGGCTTATAGTAGAATAAAGTGTGCTTGTAGCTGCTATCAGCATACCTAAAAGAGCTTTATGAAAATTCCAGTGCAGGGCAGAAGCCAAGCCAAGGGACAGTGGGAAAGAAAAGGCTGGTCTTGGGGTATGTCCAACAAGAGGCTCTCCTGCCTGACTGAATAACTGTGTTCTGAACATTTCTGATTCTGAATTGTAACTGTTAACTTTCTTAATAAACCCAATAATCAGCAACATTGTCTGAGTTCTGTATGACCAGTGCAATGAATTATTGAACACAGCTGAGTAGAAAGCATTGTGGGAGGGATAGTTGATATCAGATTTGGTAGAAATTGTAGACTGCTGTAGGCATATCTGACCTCCACCACATAGGAATTGACCTTGGGCTGATACTGATGATAATTTTTCTGCTTCTTCATTGTGAAGTTGTTAGGTTATGTTCTAACCCATAGTGACCCAATGTACAACAGAATGAAACACTGTCTGGTCCTGTACCATCTTCACAATTTCTGCTATGCTTGAACCTGTTGGTGCTGCCACTGTGCCGGTCCATCACATTGGGGGTCTCCCTCTTTTTTACTGACCCTCCACATTATCTTTTGATGTCATTCTCCAGAAACCTATCTCTCTGGATAATATGTCTGAAGTGTGAGAAATGAATTCTGGCCATCATGGCTTCTAAGGAGCATTCCATTTGTATTTCCTAGAACACAGATTTGTTTGTTCTTCTGGCAGTCTAGCACTATAACTTTTCCAGCACCATAACTCAAATGTATCAATTATTGTATATCCTTCTTTATTCACTATCCAACTTTCATGTGAATATGGAAGAAATTCAGAGAGTCACTGTACTAAAAAGAATTGGTCAATATTCCACCATTTCAGTGGGTGATCAAGAGCTAATGGTATTCAAGGAAGACATTCAAGCTGTACTTCAAGCACTGACAAAAAACTAGGTTCCATGAATTGATGGAATACCTGCTGAAATATTAAAAAAAAACTAATGCAACACTAGTAGGCACTCAATTATCTATGGAAGAAATTTTAAAAAACAACTTCTTAACATTGGAACAGATCAATATTCTTACACAGTCTTAAAAAAAAAAAAGAAAGAAAGAAATGACCCAACAAAATGTGGAATCATTGAATTATATTAATAATACAACATGCAACTAAAATTTTGTTTAAGATAATACAACAATGGTTGCAGCAGTACATTAACATAAAGCTGCCATAAATGAAAACTGTATTCCGAAGAGGACATGGGACAGATATATTATTACCAATGTCTGATGAATCTTGGTTAAATGCAGAAACTATCAGAATGATATTTACTTGTGCTTTATTGATTATGCAAAGGCATTCAACTATGTGAATCATAAAAAATCATGGATAATGTTGTGAAGGATGGATATTCCAGAACACTTAATTGTAGTCATGAAGATCCTTTACATAGAACAAGAGGCAGTGGCTCAAACAGAACAAGGAGATACTAAATTGTTTAGAACAAGAAAAGGTGTCCACTGCATTTGTACCTTATTAGAACTGTATACTGAGAAAACCATGGGATAAGCTGGACTATATGAAGAATGGCATGAGGTATTCTAACAGTTGATAAGGACATAGTCCGAATACTAAATATTTCCAAATTAGAGCAGAACCATTGTGGGCTACAATGTCTAGATACATTTTTTATAGAGGAGATATTAATTGATTTTGGAATTTTAGATGCAGAAAAAGTTTATATAGATAATAAAATGGGTAGAGGACAGTTAAATTTGGGTACAGGCAGCAGAAAAGACTGTTGGAAACAATCTATTTGTGTCTGATAAAATTAATAGTTTGTGGTCAGAGAAAGAGGGGTTACAAAATTCTGATATGCACAATGGATAATGTATCATCTCTTGTTAATGCAAATTAGTGAAGTATTTGGAATATGGTATTGACCTAGGATTGTAGCATTTTATATTTTATTTGGTGTATTGCCATTTGGATGAGAAGGGAGAGTGTAGAAAAACGATAATGTAAAATCAACTTCTATTGTTGAGACATCAAGTAACATAGGCTTAAAATATTGCTTTTGCTATGGGCTCTCGATTGGATTCTGACTAATTAGCACTCTACATAACACAATGTTGTTGTTGTTGTTAGGGGCCATCCAGTCAGTACCGATTTTTAGAGACACTATTCACAACAGAACGAAACACTGCCTGGTTCTGCACTAAAATCACAATACGCTTGACCCCATTTTTGCTGCTACTTCTGTGTCAATCCATCTTCCTTGGATCTTCCTCTTTTTCTCTGATCCTCCACTATGCAGCACATATTCTCTTTCTTCAGGGACTGGTCCTTCTTTATAATATGTCTGACCATCCTGGCTTCGAAGGAGCACTCTGGCTATACTTCTTCCAACACAGATCTGTTTAGTTCTTTTGGAAGTCCATGGTACTTTCAATATTCTCCTCCACCACCATAAATCAAATGCATCAATTCTTCTATGGTTTTCCTTTTTCACTGTCCAACTTTCACCTGTATATGAGTTTATTGAAAATACCATGGCTTGAGTCGGGTACAACTTAGTCATCAGACTGACATTTTTACTCTTCAGCACTTTAAAGACGTCTTATGCAGCAAACTTGACTAATGCAATATGCCATTTGATTTCTTTACTGCTGCTTCCATGAGTGTTGACAGTAGAGCTGAGCAAAATGAAGTCTTTGACAATTTCAATTTCCTGTCTGTTTATATGGATGTTGCTTATTGGTCCAGTGGTGAAGATTTTTGTTTTCTTTGAGATGCAACCCACACTGAAGTCTGTGGTCTTTGATCTTCATCAGTCCTCTTTGTTTTCAGCAAGCAAGGTTGTATCGTCTGCATATCACAGGTTGTTAATGAGTCCAATCCTGAGGTGAATTTTTTCTTCAGATAGTACAGATTCTCGAGGTATTTGCTTAGCATACAGATTGAATAAGTATGATGAAAGAAGACAACCCTGGCACACACCTTTCTTAATTTTTAATCGTTTGGTGTTCTCTTGTTTTGTTTTAACAACTGCCTCTTGTTCTATGTACAGGTTCACCAAGAGCACAATTAAGTGCTCAAAAATACTAATTTATCACATTGTTGTCCATAGCTTGTCATGATCCACCCAATTGAAAACTTTTGTGTAACCAATAAAGCACAGGTAAACATCTTTCTGGTATTCTCTGCTTTCAGCCAACATCCACCAGACGTCAGCAATGATATCCCTCTTTACTCGTCCTCTTCTCAATCAGGCTTGAACCTCTGGTAAGTTCTCTGTCAATGGATGGTTGCAGCTATTTTTGTATTATCTTTAGTAAAACTTTACTTCAATGGGATTTCAATGATATTGTCCAATGATTTCCACATTCCATTGGGTCACCTATCTTTGGAATGGGCACAAATACAGATCACTTCTAGACAGTTGGCCACGTGGCTGTCTTCCAAATATTTGACAAAGATGAATGAGTGCCTCCAGTGCCACCTCAGTTTGTTGAAAGATTTCATTTTGTACTATTCCCCGTGCCTTGTTCTTTGCCAATGCCTTCATTGCTACTTGGACTTCTTCCTTCAGGATCATTGACTCTTAATCATATGATAGCTCTTGAAATGGTTGAACATTGGCCATTTATTTTTGGTACAATGACTTGTGTATTCCCTTCATATTCTTTTGATGCGTTTTGCATAATTCAATATTTTGCCCTAAGAATCCTTCCAATACCACAAGTTGAGGCCTGAATTTTTTCTTTAGTTTCTTCTGCTTTGGTTTTCTTCCCTTTGGTTTTTCTAACTCTAGGACTTTGTACAGTTTGTTATCATATATGACTTTGTCTTCTGGAGCTAACCTTTCAAATTTTCTATTCAGTAATTTTACCTCCTCACTTCTTCCATTTGCTTTAGCATCTCTATGTTGGAAAGCAAGTGCCAGGGTCCCTTCTGATATTCATTTTGTTATTTTCCTTCTTTCTTGTCTTCTTAATGATCTTTTGCTTTCTTACTGTTTGTCTTCTTGATGCCATTCCACAGCTCTTCTGGTCTTCTGTCTTAAGTGTCTAATGAATTAAATGTGTTCTTCAGATGATCTGCAAATTCAAATGGGATATATTCAATGTTATATTTTGGCTTTCATGGATTTTAAATTTTTTTCTTCAGCTTCAGCCAGAACTTGCATATGAGCACTTGATGATCTGTTCCACAGTCTGCCCCTGGCCTTGTTTTGGCTGACAATATGAAGCTTTTCCACCATCTCTCCCACAGATACATTCAATTTTCTTTCTGTGCATTCCATTTGATAAGGTCTTTGCATATAGCTGTCTTTTATGTTGTTTAGAAAGTTATTTGCGATGAATCAGTCATTTGTCATTGTTGCCAAGTTGGGTCTCACCCATAACAACCTTGTATAGGGCTTCCTAGGAGCAGCTGGTGAGTCTGATACCAACCTTATACATGTTGTTGTTGTTGTTGTTGTTGTTAAGTGCCATTGAGTCATACCAACTCATAGCGACTTTATGCACAGCAAAACAAAACACTGCCTAATCCTGGGCCAACCTCACTATTGTTGCCACACTTGAGTCCACTGATGATGCCACATGACCAGTCCATCTCTGACTCTTCACCTTACCAAATAAGATATCCTTCTCCAGTGACTAGTCCCTCCTGACAATATGTCCAAAGTATGAGAGATGAAGTTTGGCCATCCAGACCTCCAAAGAGAACTCTGGCTTAACTTCTTCCAACACAGATCTGTTGGTTCTTTTGGCAGCCCATGACACTTTCAATATTCTCCTCCAACACCATAATTCTAAAAACATCAACTCTTCTACGGTCTTCCTTATTTACTGTCCAGCTTTTGCATGCATATGAGGTTATTGAAAATACCATGGCTTGGTTTATGTGCACTTTAGTCTTCAAGCTGACATCTTTGCTTTTCAACACTTTAAAAAGGTCTTGTGCAGCAGATTTGCCTAATGCAATATGTCATTTGATGTCTTGACTGCTGCTTTCCTGAGTGTTGATAGTTGATCCAAGAAGAATGAAGTCCTTGACAACTTCAATCTTTTCTCCATACACACACCTAATTGAGTTATGAAAAAATAGTTTCTACAGTTGTTTTCTGAAATAAAGTGATCTGTTACTTCATCCTGAACTCACTAATATTTCTAGATTTTGCAGCCTACTTTAGACAAAACATTAGGGTCAAACAGATAAACTGCTAAGTCGCCTAAACTGTGGCTCTCAGTCACCTTTCATCCTATTTTCCTCCTATCCTATGACAAAAAAATTGAAAAATGTTTTATTCACTTCAAAGTCATTGTGGAAATGTTCTTTGGAGTTATATTTGAAAAATTGCATACATTTGAAATATTGTACAATGAAGATTGGTAAGTAATCAAGAAAGAAATTCATGTTATATCTTTAAACTTATATATTTATCAAAAATAGCTACTTATATTAAATTAGGTATAATCTAGCACCAACTGACAATAACTTTGTCAATTTAGTTTATTTTTTCAGTTCTTCAAATTTGTAATGAAAGACTATGTAGTTTACTATTCTTTTTAGTAATGTCTATTGAATTTTAATGTAGAAACATTGTCGTTGTTATTGTTTGGTGCCATCCAGTTGGTACTGACTCATAGTGACCTTATGCACAACAGAACGAAACATTGCCCAATCCTGAGCCAACCTCACTATTGTTGACATGCTTGAGTCCATAGATGCTGCTACTTGGCCAATCCATCTCATTGGGGGTCTTCCTCTTTTTCTCTGACCCTCTACCTTACCAAACATGAAATCCTTCACCAGCAACTGGTCTCTCCTGACAATATGTTTGAAGTATGAGAGACGAAGTTTGGCCATCTTGGCCTCCAAGGAGCACTCTGGATGCATTTCTTCCAACACAGATCTGTTTGATCTTTTGGCAGCCCATAGCACTTTGAATATTCTCCTCCAACACCATAACTCAAATGCATCAATTCTTCTATGGTCTTCCTGATTTACTGTCCATCTTTCACATGTGTATGAATGAGGTTATTGAAAATACCATGGCTTGGGTCAGGTATATCTTAGTCTTCAAGCTGACATCTTTGCTTTTCAACACTTTAAAAAGGTCTTGTGCAGCATATTTGCCTAATGCAATACATTGTTTTAAATCTTAACTGCCGTTTCCGTGAGTTTGATAGTTGATCTAAGAAAAATGAAGTCCTTGACAACTTCAATCTTTTATCAGTTGATAAGAATGTTGTTTATTGGTCCAGTGGTAAGGATTTTTGTTTTCTTTACATTGAGATATAATCCATACTGAAGGCTGTGCTCTTTGATCTTCATCAGTAAATGTTTTAAGTCCTCCTCACTTTCAGCAAGCAAGGTTGTAACATCTGCATATCGCAGGTTGTTAATGAATCTTTCTCCAATCCTGATGCCATGTTTTTCTTCATAGAACCCAGATTCTCGGATTATTTGCTCAGCATCCAGGTTGAATAAGTATAGTGAAAGAATACAACCTTGTCACACACTTTTCTTAATTTTAAACCATTCAGTGTTCCCATGCTCTGTTCAAAACTGCCTCTTGGTCCATGTACAGCTTCCCCATGAGCACAATTAAGTGTTCCGGAATATTCATACTTCTCAATGTTGTCCATAGCTTGTCATGATCCACACAATCGAAAACCTTTGCATAATCAATAAAGCACAGGTTAAAATCTTTCTGATATTCTCTGTTTTCAGCCGAGATCCATCAGACATCAGCAGTGAAATACCTCATTCCACGGCCTCTTCTGAATCCGGCTTGAACCTCTGCAAATTTTGTCAATGTATGCTTGCAGCCATTTCTGTATTACCTTTAGTAAAACTTTACTCGCATGGAATATTTACTCATATGTAGAAACATTTGTTGTTGTTATGTACCATGGAGTCGGTTCCGACTCATAGTGACCCTGTACAGGGTTTCCGAGGCTGTAAATCTTTACGGGAGTAGAAAGCCTCATCTTTCTCCCGCGGAACAGCTGGTAGTTTGGAACTGCTGACCCTGAGGCTCACAGCCCTATTCATAGAAACATTGCTCCTTATTATTATTTTCAAAGGATGTTTAAGTACATAAATTATTTTTAGAATCTTTATGTAAAATATTAACAAGGTATAAGGAATTAAAATTTGTTTTTATTTAATAAATAGCTGAATTAATTAATATTCTCTTTTTCATCTTTTAAGCAACACCATGTCTCTCTCACTTTTGATCATTGGTTTTCAAAAGTTATTGTTTCATGAACTTAGAGTTAATGTATAACCTTTTTACGAAGTTCCTTTCTTGTTGCATTAGTTATTGTGAAAGGAAGAAAATGGGAAAACTTTCTCCTGGCATTATTTGAAAATAAACTGACTTGTTCATTTCTAAAAAAAATCTATCATGTTATATTCAGCATCATTTGTATTCTCAAAACCATATTTTCCATCTACTGGTCCTTTCTCTTTGTTTCCAACCTTTACGTTATAATCACCAGTGATTATCAATAAAGTTTGATAGCATGCTGATCTATTTCAGACTGAAGAATTTGGTAGAAATCTTCAATTTCATCATTACTAACTTTAGTGATTAGTGTGTATATTTTAGTAATATTGGTATTAGTTGGTCTTCCTTGTAGATGTATAGATATTATCCTATCACAGACAGTATTATACTTCAAGTTAGATCTTGAACTGTTCTTTTTGTTGATGAATGTGACACCATTCCTTTTCAATTTGTCATTCCCAGCATAGTAAAACATGTGATTGTCAGATTTAAAATGGCCAATACCAGTCCACTTCAGCTCACTACTATATAGAAAATTGACCTTTATGTGTTCCACTTCATTTTTGACAACTTCTAATTTTCCTAGGTTCGTATTTTGTACATACTATGTTCTCATTTTAAATGGATGTTTACTTCTATTTCCCCACAGTTTGAGTTGTGTTCCATCAGCCAGTGAAGGTCCTGAAAACTTCACTCCATTCAGGTCATCAATATCAACTCTGTTTTAAGGAGGCTACTCTTCCCCAGTCATGTTTTGAGTACCTTTGAACTTGAGGCTCTCAACTTCCAGTACTGTATTTCATATTTTGTTGCTATTCATAATGTCTTAATATTTAATTTTCTCCTGTTATTCTACAGCTTTCCACTGCCAGTCATAAGATTTTCATCGACTAAACATTCAGAAGTAGTCTGCCTCTACTTCCTGTTGTTGTTAAATGCCGTCAAGTCAGTTCAGACTCATAGAAGCCCTTCATAGGGCTTCTGAGGAGTGGTTGGTGAGTTTGAACTCCATTCTTGCAGTTCAAACCAACCTTGAAGTCCAGTGCTTTATCCTACAGCACTACACCAGGATTCTGTCTTTCTAGTTTGTTTTAATCCGGATGTTCAGTGGAAACCTATTCACCATAGGTGACGCTGCTTGTATTTAAAACACAGGTGGCATTCTTGTGCACCTTCTCTCACTTCATATCAGATAGATGCTTCACTCTCAGCTATAGCCCTATGTGGCTATGTCCTTGTCTATAGGTTCAGGTATACCCAGATATCACCATACTTTTAACCACCAAACCCTTCCTCTTCTCTATCTCATCTCCAGGTCAATGGGAGTCTGTGGAACGTGGTTGAACTCAGCCCATTTCTTCATTGCTGTCTTTCCCCCTCTTCCACTAACAGTAGACCAATGCGGTCATCAGCAAGCTTACATGCCTGCTCATGTGCTCCCTTTGAGTTTCAGTCTTAGACGGGGGATTGTTCTGAAGGAACTTGATTGCTTGTCTTGATGGCTCCCTGGTGAACAACTTGTTTATTCTTGTAGTAGCCAATCATGCTGCCAGTTTTGTTTTGGGTTTTTCCTGATGATCTTTCTTTGGAGATGTATCTTCTGTCACTCTAGCTGTTCCAGGCTGGTCTGCTTGTCCTTTCCAGTGGAAATGTTCCACCTCAGAAGGTTCTGGATGGGGCTCTGGAGTCCTCCTAAGGCCTTATACACAGCAAAGTCTCCACAGGGGGCCTATTTCAGTGGGTAAGTTCTAGAACCCCTTTTAGGTATTCAAATCAGTTATAGGCTGAAGACAGACTTACAAGCTTTCTGTAATCATGTTTCCCTACTTTCCTTTCTATCTAACTCAAGTGTCCATTTTACAACAGTAGGCAAGGGAAACAATATACATAAGACAGTCAAGCATCTAAGTATTATTTCCCCTCTTTAAACTATGCCTTGATCCCTGTATCACAGAACCCTGTTGTTCCAATGTTGAGTATGCATCACTATTTACCTGTGTCCCATTTAGCCCATTCAAACCTGTCTCAGTGTTCCCAAATCTACCTTGTTCTTCTACCCTCTCCCCACAAAGTTGCACATAGTACCCATTTGACCTAGCCTCAATGGCTTGATAATCAGAACTCAACTAGGGAAGATTAAAAAAAAGAGAGAAAAAACAAAACTTTCTTTTATAAAAGAAATGAGAGTAAATTGTTACAGTTTGATGAACTTGACCTATACTCTTGGAGGTACTATCTCTAAATACCAACTGATAGGGAAGGAGTCTTCACATTAAGTATCAATGTACACTGGATAGATAGGGGTAGGGAATTTAGACATTGGCTACCTAAAATGTCTTTGTTGTTAAGTGCCATCGAGTCGGTTCTGACCCATAGCGACCCTGTACAGGGTTTTTGAGGGTGTAAATCCTTACGGGAATAGAAAGCCTCATCTTTCTCCCATGGACCGGCTGGTAGTTTAGAACCGCTGACCTTAAGATTCGCAGCCCGATTCGTAACCACTACGCTACCAGAGAGGAGGTTATAACGGCACGAAGTGACTGGCTTACAAGGTTTCAAGGTGGAGTTTATTTTAATAGTGTGTGGAGGAAGAATGAGCCCCTACTGAATGATTTTCCTCTTGTTTAGTTAAAAGAGATGAGGATAAGATTCTTATGATTCAGTAGTGAGTAATTGTCATCATGACTAATTGCAAGTGTAACAATTGTAAAGGTAGAAGTTTTGTATCAAAAACAGAGGAGTAGTTAATCTTACAGTCCAGAAGCAGAGGACTCCAGAACCATTAAGGGAGAACAGCACAACCAGAATGTGGGACCTTATTATCCAGAGAAGTAGAAACACCAGAGATGGAGGCAGAGATGGGGACATGGAGAGAGGGAGCAGCTGAGGACTTTAAATTCATGGGAAGAAAGGTACTAAGATTTAGCGGCCAGGAGGCA
>NW_006409033.1:675485-676704 GCF_000296735.1 Chrysochloris asiatica | reverse complement strand
TGTTGTCTGTTCTTGTTGGTTCTCAGTTCACAGAACTCCTTTTATAATGTTTTGTAGTTCAGGGCTGGCTTTGGCAAAATCCCTTAGTTTCTGTTTATCCTGGAATATTTTGGTTACACTGTCATATTTGATCAATAGTTTTACATGATAAAGTATTCTTAGTTGACAGTTTTTTGTTTTTTTTCTTTCTTTCTTTCTTTCAGGTTTTTATATGTTTCCACATTGCCTTCTTGCTTGCATGGTTTTTGCTGAGAGAGCCAAATTTAATCTGACTTGCTTGTCTTCTTATGTAACATTTCTGTTTTCCCTAGCTGCTTTCAGGATTCTGTCTTTATCTTTGATTTTGGAGAGCTTGATTATGATATGTCTCGGTGATTTTCTTTTGCAGTCTATACTTCCTGGGGTTCATTGAGCTTCTTGAATGTTTATTTTTTTACTTTACAGAATGTTAGAGAAATTTTCTTCCAGCAGTTCTTCATCCATTACCTCTGTGGACTTGTGTGATTTTTCTTGTTCTGGAATGCCGATAATTCTTAAGTTATTATACTTCATGTTGTCCAACATGAATCTTAGGCCCTCTTCAGGTTTTTTAATCCTTTTTTCTGTTTGCTCTTCTAGCTTAGTGGTATTGAGAGATTTGTCTTCCAGCTCACTTGTTCTGCCTTCCATTTCATCTATTCTACTCCTTTGCCCTTTCAGAAAGTGTATTGTTTATTTTGATATTGTATTATTGATCATTATTTGGACCTCTTTCTGTAGGTTTTGAATTGTTTCCAATGCTGTGTCTATCTTATTTGATTGTTTCTGTAACACTTTCCTGACTTCTTCCTTATTTTTCTTACCTCCATTATAGTTTTTTGAAACATTTTATAATCATTTTTATGAATTCCTTTTCAGGCATTTCCAAGGCCTGCCCTCCTTCTAGGATGGAGTCCAGGTCTACCTTTAGGTAATTTTTCTCAGATATTTTATCTTGTTTCTGGACATGCGCTGATATGGTAATCTGTTTTTTTCTTCTTGGACATGTTTAGTGTTTATCTGTGGCCTTAATACTTAAATGAGTATGTATTGGTATTTTTTATGCTTTGTGATTGCTTCATGGAGATGTGATCAGGATGTGGGCTTCCCTTTTCACCCTTCTCATTGCTTAAGTCAGAGTAACTTTCACAGGTGTTGTCTGCTTCCCTGGTATATGGCAGTTGGTATTGGTTCTTGCCTG
>NW_006409033.1:671186-675385 GCF_000296735.1 Chrysochloris asiatica | reverse complement strand
ACTAAAGTGAATAGAGAGAAATACTATTAACTGATGGTACATGGAGGGAATTGTAATCATTGTAATGAAGCAAGCTGTATGATTTGCTGAATGCAAAACTGATGATGTACCCTGTAAACTTTCACTCAATCCACAATGAAAACATAAGAAAAATAAAATAAAATACAGGTGGCATAGCTTTTTTGTTAGATTCATAGACATTAATATCATGTACACTTGTTCAACTGATCCTTTTGTTGTTTTTACTACATGCAGTTGAGTCGGTTCTGACTCACAGTGACACTGTATAGTGTTTCTGAGGAGTGTCTGTTGAGTTTCAACCTCTGATCTTGTAGTCCAGCGTTTATCCTACAGCACCAAACCAGGACTCCTTTAATCATTATATAATCATTGATCCTTTAATCATTGAATAATGCCTTCTTTGTCTCCTGTGCTAACCTTTGCATCAAAATCCATTTTATCAGAAATTGATATTTCCTTTTTTCCATCTTTTGATTTTTAGTCTATTTTTGTCCCTGTGTCAAAGATGTGTCTCTTGTTTACAGTACATTTTGCTTTCCTATCTATTTTGCTACTGTTTATCTCATGATTGGTACATTTAATCCATTTATATTCTGTGTAATTATTTATGAATATAAATTGTCAATTTACTGTGAATGTATGTGAGTTTATTTTGTAGTGCTGCTGGTTTCATTTTTTCTATGTGATTTTCTGTTCTGGATTCATTTCATTTGTGGATGTTTTATGTGTATATGTGATTTTATTTGTCACTGTTGTTTTATAGTTTATTAAATTTCATGATTTTCTTTTTTATTTTGAGGAGAAATTTTATTAATGTTCTTTGAGGTTACCTTTGTTGTTGTTGTTGTTGTTGTTGTTGTTAAGTGCTGTTGAGTTGGTTCCAACCTATAGCGACCCTGTATAGGGTTTCCAATGAACAGCTGGTAATCTTGAAACTCTGACCTTGTGGTTCAAATGGACTTTGCAGTCCAGCTCATTAACCCACAGCCCCACACCAGATTACCCTACAATTTATTAATTTCTTCCTAAACTTAAAACAGTCTATTCTATCTTGAAATCTAATTGATTTCTTCTTCATTTACAATTTCTGTGACTACACAGGTTCCTCCTTTTACTTTGTAATTTATTGTTGCTATTGTTGCTATTGTTGAAACTTATATTACTGGTTCCCAATTTTCAATCATTTGTTTTACTTTGGATGCTTCTATATTTCAGTTGAATTCAGGGTGATATTGTCTTGTATGTTAATCTTAGGTAGTTCCTGTAATAATTTTTGTAAGATTGGTTTTGTTTTTATAAATTCTTTAAATTTTTGTTTGTCTGTACATGTCCTAAATTGGCTCTAATATTTGAAGGACAATTTTTCTTACTATACAATTCTTCATTGGAAGTCTTTTTCTTTCAGATTTTTATATATTGTCCCATTGTCTTCTTGTCTGCATGGTTTCTGTTGAGCAATCAGAGTTTAGAAGTTTTTATTCGTTGTAGGCAACTTTTCATTTTTCCTGAGCTGCTCCCAGAGTTCTTTCTTGCCTTTGGTTTTAGAAAGTTTGATTAAGATATGGCTTGGTGATTTTTGGGGGGGAATTCCTGTTGGCAGTTCCTTCCATTACTTGAATTCATATCTTCTTCACTTTTCCAATGTTAAGGAAGTTTTCTTCAAGCAACTCTTTGACAATTTTCTTTGTGCTTTCTTCTTTCTGCATTTTTTTTTTTGTGTGTGTGTGTCTGTCTTTTCTTGAATTCTGATCACTCATAACTGATTCCTCTTGTTGTTGTCACACATAATTCTTAGATTATTTTCAGATTTTTTTGTTCTTTTTTGCTAATCATTTTATGTTTTAAATCCCCTTGGTATTCATAGTTGCACTGGTTTCCTTGGTAGTTTGACCAATCCCTTAATTTTTGTTGCATAGTGTTCTCATTCAGTATTTTTTTCTTAGAGTCTTTAGCTGGTATACTTTATATTTTTTCTTTCCTTGCAGTTTCTGAAATCCACATTCCAGAGGCCTTTCTAGGAGATTAAGTTGTTGAAGCATATCAAATGTGTTAATCTAACTTATTTCATCACTTCTTTAATTATTTTTATTTTAGTTATATCACATTCTCAAAGTACCCAGATAATATTGGGAGTGCTGAAGAATAGCAAGGGATAGAGAAAGGATCACTTTACAACTGATTAGCTTTGACTTCCCAAATGTATTATAACCTTGGCAAAACATTGTTGCTAAATGCTGTTGAGTCAGTATCAACTCAAAGTGACCCTGTATAGGGTTTCTGAGAAGGAACTGATGAGTCTGAACCACCAGTCTTGTGGTCCAGTGCTTATCCCACAGCACCACACAGGCACTAATTGGCAAAACATACTACCTTTTATTTATATCATATATTTATTAAATTAACATGTTCTTACTGTGTTCTGTGATGATAGAGAATAGCTTCTATAAATTTCTTCTTTTAGGGATGACTATTAATGACAGTTATGGAAGCTGTCCTCTTAAGAGTGAGAGAAAAACTAGTTGGTTTGACATCCAGGGATACATAAAGTTCATTGACCATTGTTGTTCATTGCTTTATTTCCCTTCTGCCTATTCCATTATGTACTGGGTGTGTCTTCAATGCCGTGGACCTTAATCTCTTAAAACTACATTTTAATTTCACTTCATTTTCTGAAGAAGTGGTTCAATTTACAGCTAGGAAAGTCTAGACCTACATTTCATTTGCTTTCATTACCCCAAAATATTTATTTGATTTATTCATATAATACAATTTCTTGACCTCACTTATCACATCAGAGATTTTGGCAGAGTATACACATAGTGACATCATCTTCAAAGACTTCATGAGACATATATTATCTCTTCCAAATTGAAAACACTGTATCATGCCAGATACAGATTGAGTGTGTTGTACTTTTCAAGTTTGTTTTATATTTTCAGAATATCAAGTTCATCTGGTGGTTAGATTCCTACAGTAGAGCTTCTTGTATTCTCAAATGGCATTGTATAGACATCATAGATTTAAAGTGTGTTGAAATGACCACAACTGACTCATTGTTTTTGTTTTATAATTAAGACAGCATAAGTAAAGCAAACTTTGCCAAGTGCTTATAAACTGATAACACATGGCATGAAGTTGTCCCACTCACTTTCTTAAATCTACAATTTTGTGTTGTTGTTAAGTGTCATCTAGTTGTTTCCAATTCATAGTGACCCTGTATATTGTTTCTGAAGAGCAGCTGGAGAGTTTTTACTGCAGACATTCTGTTTAGTGATTATCCTACAGTGCCACATAGATATTGCTGTTGGTGTTGTTGTTGGATAATATCATTATTAAAGTCATTGTATATGTATTTTTCCTAACTTAAAGAATATTAACAACTCTGATCTTTCAGAATAAATTCTAAAAATTGGATAACACACACATAATCAAAAGCCAATCACTCACCTACATTTTAAAAAATGATAAAATGAGTACTGAAAATTTACTAAGATATTGGTTGTATAGGCTGTTTAAGGTCTCTTCTAGGTGGCAAATGTCATAATCTTATATACATATGGGCCATTTCTCTCTGTAACCACTGAGCTAATGTGTTTAACTGAGACACAGTTTCTCTTCACTAAGGTAAATTCATTTCTGTATAATATTTTTTGCATATACTTTTTCACTACCACCTGTCAGTTTGTCATTTGGTGGTAACTTACATGTTGGCTGGGCACTGGGTGTGTTGCCAATGCCTTGGTTGTTATCTCCTAAAACTAAAATTTGAATTTCACTTCATTTTCTGAAGAAGCAGTTCAATTTACAAATAGGAAAATCTAGACCTACATGCTGAAAGCTATGCCATCAATATTTGAAATACCAGTAGGTCAGTCACAGTGGCCAGGTCTCAGTAGCATTTGTAGATTAAAACAGATTGTGAAGAAAGGTCTAGTGATCTACTTCAAAAATTATCCAATATAAACCTTAAGGGGAATGGCAGATTAGGGAGAAGTCCAGTGCAAACCTCCACCAACAATAACACAGAATACCGGATGAAGCATGGTCCCAGAACTCTGAACTACATATGAAGGAATATTTAGAAAGTTTGAAGATTTACAGTCAGTGGAATTTGTAGCAGAAGCAAGAAATCTAGTCTTTTCTGATTGGCTGGTGGACATTCTTTTCTTTCTTTCTTT
>NW_006409033.1:660454-664994 GCF_000296735.1 Chrysochloris asiatica | reverse complement strand
AAAGAAAAACAGACAAAGTGTATTGTCCACCTTTGCTCCGAGTTTCCTGCGGCATTTTTCTATTGTGTGTCTGTTCCCTTGCCTTGATCTTGCCATTTGATGTCACCCAAGTTGTTGGCTCTGGGCATCTGAACCCAGGAGATTCAAAGGTGTACAGTTTCTTACTTCTGCTTCAAGTTCTACTAGCTATAAGCTTTCAAACTTTTAAAATATTCATACCTATGTGGTTCCAAGTTTTGGAGCTCTGCCCTGGATCTACATTGCCTGGTATTCTGTGGTATGGCTGACAGTGCACTTCACTACACCTCCACCATAGTCACCATCAAGCCCTGCCTCCTTCATTGTTGTTTTTGAATTATAGTTTTGATGAAGAATATTGAATATAGTGTGAACTGCCAGAATAATAAACAAATCTGTCTTGGAACAAGTAAGTTCCAGGAAGTATGCATCTTAGAAGCTACGATTTACTGTGGACATTCACCAGAAGCATCCGTTTCTTAAAGGACATCATGCTTGGTAAAGTAGAGGATCAGAGAAATAAAGGAAGACCTTCAATGAGATGAAATGACATATGACTGCAACAATGTAACGATGGTCCTAGACAGAACAATGTTTCACTCCAGGTGAGCCATATAGTGTCTCTGTCTTCTATTGGGAATTCTATGAAGTTGCCTTCCTATGCTCCTAACCTGGAAATAATGCTTGCTTTGTTTCAAGATAGATATCTATGATGTGTTAGGCCAGCTGGCAATGCGCCTATGATCCATGAATCTCAATTCACTATTTTCATTCAGTTTCTGTTTCTGCTCAATGTTTGATTTAATTATTCTTTGGTTTAACACTTAAAATTTCAAGTTTGTTATTTGCATCTGTTATATTTGGTTCTTGGGTTTTTGCTGGATGGGGAATATCTAAGCTGTCATTTTGAGTAACCTTTAAGGGAGGTAATTTTTAATAAGGTAAAATAATAGAGTCAAGATTACCAACAAATTTATCATTCCTTAAAAGTAAAGACCATCATCTGTTGTGTTAAAAGCATTGTATTTTTAAAGTGCTTAATAAATTATTGGAACAAATGAATGAACAAACAACTTGACTAGGGTTAAATGAAAAATAATTGTATGTATCCATTGTTAAAAAGAAACATCTATTGGAAAGTGTGCAGGTTGTTGTTACTTTTCATGGTAGATATTAGAATCCTTTGATTATAAAACGTCTTGATTTTACATAGCAGCAAACAATTTTCATATATATTTAACATTTAAGTTGCACTGTTAAACATATTCCCAAGCCATGTGAATTTGAGAATAGATGCTCTACTTTAATTTTTAAAAATTTAAAATGCTTCTCTTTCCATTTGTTGTGTAAATTCATAGATCATAATTTTAAGAGAAAAAAGTCTATGTGTAAATTATATCAATATCAAAAATTCATTCATTTAAATGAGGCATTTTCTGCTTGTTTTTGTTGTTAAGTGCCTTTGAGTTAGTTTCAACTCACTGCAACCCTGAATAGGATTTATGAGGAGTGGCTGGTGAGTTTGAATTGCTGATCTTGGGGTTCAAACCAACATCATTATCCAGTTTTAATCATACAGCACTGTTTTTATTGATATAATTACATAGAGATATATTTTTAATCTAGATAAGCAGAGATGCAAAAGACTAAAGAGGGAAGAAATCATTAAAATTTCAAACCATTTTAAAATTTCTAAATTATTGAAAACATTCTGTTTTCTGTCTTTCTGTAGAACAACATACTTGTATATTTTCTGAAGCAATCTTCAGACTATTAAATCTAACATACATATAAAGAATATTTTAATCTCTATAAACAGCTGGTGGCTTTGAACTGATCACCTTCTGGTTCACAGTTGAGTACTTAACCACTGCACCACCAAGATTCCCTTACCAAAACCATAGAAAGTTTATATTTAAATTGACAATATTTTGATGACTAGGAGCAGTCAACTTGGCACATTCTCTTCTTAGACTTGAAAGAAAGATATTCAGACCAACAGTAACCCACTAAAATATCAGGTTCTTCTAAAATCTCAACATCAATCAGGCATTCACTTGAAACTACATGAATTCCTGAATTAAGCACCAAGTCTGGACTCAAAGAAGATATAAGTATGAACTACTGGCTCTATTGAAAGTGCTATTTTCACATATTACCTTTCCTTCTGCTTCTGTGGTTAAGTTTTACAGAGTAAAATGAGCCCCTAACTTACATTTGCAATAGGTGGATCTATAGCAAAGTGTTTTCTTTGTGATGGTTAGACTGTTGTAAATTCATCATTCAGATATGAAACTGATTGACATTTGCAGTGTGAACTCTTCAAATGAAGACCAACCATGTTGAGCACTGTGTGTGTGGGCAAATCTTCACAAATGGAATTAACAAGGTAGCATGACCTGCCATTGGGAGTGGTCTTATTCAATTTGAAATTTCAGTCACTTAGTGACTTACACTGTATTTTAGTATCTTTAAAGTTATTAATATCATTTGGAATAGGGAAGAGTAAAATGTTTCCTAATAGGTGGCTTATAAAACTCCATATACTTAGTGATCACATGAATGCTTAAAGTATTTCAGACATTTTTAAAGGGTCCATTTGAAGCCCTCAAAATTATCACCTCCCCAAATTCACAAAGCACATACAAGATTTGGCTTTTAATAAGCAATTCCAGTTTTGATTTATGAAGTACAAAAAAGGCATCTAAAATAAAAAATCTACTTGAAATTGTATTTCCTTCTAAGTCACTTCGGTAAAAATTAAATAAGTAAATTATTTTGGGTTAATATTTAACATGCCAAGTTGATACTAAACCTCATTTTAGTTGTTTCCTGAGTCTTTAAAATATTGATTTATAATGGAAACACTGACAAAGTCTAAATTATAGCATGATGGACCAGATATTTTAGTGAACAAAGATATTTTATCAAATGTGTATATTGTTTGCTGAAAAGCTATTAATACTCTCTTTATCTACTGTGATTCTCAATTATGCATGGATCCTAGACTACAAAGTTTGTTTACTGAATACTCTTTGATTATCCCTTTAATTTTCTCTTTAGTGACAAATTGCAAAAGCTCAGTATTCCTGTAAAGTGGAAATTTTAGTTTAACTATAAAACAAAAAGCAGTCTCCAATGCATCAGCTCCAACTCACAGTACCCTATGTGAACCAGAGTAGAATTGTATTCCAGGTTTGCAGCGGTTGATCTTTCAGAAATAGGTCACCAGGCCTTTTTTCCAAGACAATCAATCGTCCAGCATTTATTAAGCAACTGAGCACTCAAAGACTCTGACTACAAAAATGTAACAAAATAATTTTTGACAGTTGAACATGCAATGGTTCAGCAGTAAGATTAATATCAGTGACCTGTTGCAATGTAGAGTTGAAAGAATATGGGCCCTAATCTCTGCAATGCTTCTTAAGGGCTATATTCATATTACTTCTTTGGATCTTAGTTTTCACTTTTCTAAAATTAAGATAGTACACACTGAATTGTGTTATGTAAAAAGTCTATAGATATGAGAATGTACCACCAAAAATATCAAGTAGATGGTCTTAAATAAAATGTATTCTAATTTTCTTTTCATTAGTGATGGATGTTGATTTCCAGAGCTACCTCTTTTTAGCTTTTGTCTCCCTGCAGTTGACTCAACACTCCAAGACTTAAACTGACTTTTCTAATTCCTTGTTTTTCTTGTTTATTTTTGTGAATTCTACAATCTCTTGTGGCATGTCTGCATGATCTATTTTTCCATTAGACATTTATCTTTGGACTTATAACCTGTAGTAGGTTTAAGGTGTTTCCTCCCAACCTCCCAAACCCCACCATAAGATATGTCCATACCCTAAATCCGGGAACCTGTAAATGCTAATCTTATTTGGATAAAGAGTCTTTGCAAATAATTTAATTAAGTTACAGATTTTGAGATTAAAATCCCATCCTGAGTTTTCCATGTGGGTCCTAAATCCAATATTTGCTGTTGTTGTTGTTGTTATGTGCCGTGGAGTCGGTTCTGACTCATAGCGACCCTGTACAGGGTTTCCGAGGCTGTAATTCTTTATAGGAGCAGAAAGCCTTATCTTTCTCATGGAACAGCTGGTAGTTTTGAACTTCTGACCATGAGGTTTGCAGCCCGATTAGTAACCACTACGCTATCAAAGATCCTAAATCCAATCATTCATATCCTTATAAGGAAAATACAAGGAGACTTGACATTGATGTCAAGATGGAGCCAAAGATGGAGTGATACAGACACAATCCTAGAGAGCCAAGGAATGCCAACAGCCAGCAGCAACTTGAAGAGGTATGGGGTAGAATCATCCTGAGAGCTCCCAGAGAGAATCTCCCCTAGAGCCGCTGGTGCACACTGCTGAAACCTTGATTTCATACATTTGGCTTTCAAAAATGGGAGAAGATACATTCCTGTTGTTTCAAACCACTCAGTTTGTGTTGATTTATAAAAGTAATCTCAGAAAATTGTTGCAGACCGTGTAAGACTAGTCAGAGGTTCGAGGCC
>NW_006409033.1:659023-659739 GCF_000296735.1 Chrysochloris asiatica | reverse complement strand
GCATAAAACCAATATGTGCCCATTTGTTCATCACCTGCTATATTTCCTACACAAATAAACCCTTAGTGCAATCTAGTTTCTCCAAAGTTTCAGACTTAGATAGTACATTGACAACAAAACAAAGCTTCTGTTTCTAGTCAAAAATAAGATTTTTATTACACCTTTCAACATAGACTGTGGGTTAAGCATGCAAACTGGCATTATTCTAGTTACATTTGCCTTGAAAACAAAATGCAAGTGGGGAAGTAGATACCAGGAATAACCACCTTCAAAATTCCTTCCTCTCCCCTTGTCTTGAAGTTCCTTTAAAAGAGAATAGTATCTAGAATATGTCAGGGTTACAAGATTAGCTCTTATATGTAATTTATCATGATGATGGTGTGGAACCTGGCAGTTTTTTTTTCTGTGCTGTAGGGAGATTTCCATAAATCTGGGGTTACTGTAAGTCAGCTAACAACAAGTGTTTCAGAGTGGAATGATAAAATTATAGCTAAATTGTAGCTAAAGTTCAGTTATTACCTGACATCAGACTTCCATTTCTTTACCTTCAAATGGAAGATAATTAGATTACAAATCTACTATTGTTTTGACAATTAAAGGATTTAACAGATATAAAGAGTTAAGAAAAACACCTGGCATGTTGTCATTGTTGTCAGGTGCCATCGAGTTGGAACCGACTCATAGCAACCCCATGCACAGCAGAATGAAACAATGTC
>NW_006409033.1:654332-657768 GCF_000296735.1 Chrysochloris asiatica | reverse complement strand
ATCTCTTCCAATCAGTCGGCCAGATAGTTGTCTTCCAAATTTCTTGGCAGAAATGAGTGAGTGCCTCTTGTGCTGCCTCACTTTCTTGAAAGATTTCAATTTTTATTCCATCATAGCATAACATGGATGGCATGTTATAAACAGTTAATAAATGCTATTATTATTTGTGGTTATAGTTATATTGGCATTATGTTGTATTATTTTTCTATAGACATTTATTTCCCTCATGTATCCTATGGGCTTTCTGTCTCTTGTTAATAAGCAGTTGTTACCATTTTTCAAATTCCATCCTCTGTCAGAGTACGCATGTTTATTTTAACCAATCCCTTGTACATGTAGTTGGCCCCAGAGTAGCTACTCTGATGACTTAGTGATTTTAAAATGTTGGAAATTTTACGTTTACTTGGTACTGGTCATGGTGTCATAGCAACTCTCTATTTGCTTTACAAGGAAGTAAATCTTCACGGGACCAGAAAGTCTTAGCTTTCTCCCACAGAGTACCTGGTAGATTTGAACTGCTGACCTTGTGAGTAGCACCTCAACCCATAACCACTATGCTACCAGGACTCCATATTTTAAAAATAGGTAGATAAATGGTGAAAGTAAAAACAAAGTATTAAAAGATACATTCATTGATTCTATTTACCCTTCCCATTGTTAATGACTGTGAGACATTTATTTATCAGAAATCATGTCAAAGTAAAGAAACCTTGATGAAAATCAGAACTTAAATTTTTGAAGTACCAATTGCAGTATTTCAGGGACTGCAGATATCTTCTACCAAGACAAAAGAAAAGAAAGGAAGGCATTTTCCTTTAGAGTATATGGGGAAATGTTGGCCCTGCATCAAATTCATTTATACTGAAATGGATTTCACTTAGGATGCTTACAGATTTCCTGTCCTTAAAGACTATGTTGTAAGTCCAGGAGATGACGTGTGCACCAGGGAATTACATTTCAGATGAACAACAGAGAATGATGGGAATGTACGTTGATCTGTTGATCCTGCATGCTTTGTACAATGTTTTGGGATAGCACCAGCATAGGACAAAGCAGATAGAATAAAGAGACCAAAGCTAATTCTTATCATTCTTTGTTGTTCATCTGAAGTGCAGTTCCTAGGTGCACATATCCTCTCTGTCATTCCTTCAACATGTGGTTGTTGTTGTTACGTGTTGCTTTGTCAGTTTTGACTCATGGTGATCCTGTTTAGAGTTTCCAAAGAGCTACTGGTGAGATGGAACCACTGACCTTGTGGTTCACACTGACTTTGTGGTTCACTGTTTATCCTACAGTGCCATACCAGTACTCCCATTCACAACATAGTCTTTGATACAAACAATTTATATTTTAGTATAAATGAATTTCCTAAAAACTGATCCATTGCCTGCCATTTAACAGAGGTTTTCTGGGAAAGGAATGGATATAAATGTTGTATATTGCCATAATTTCTTAGGCTCCAAAAAGTATTGGAAGGACAATGGTGGTTCACTGTTTGAAATCCTCACTTAGTAAGCAGGAAATGCTGGTTTGATTCCCAGCCAAT
Source organism: Chrysochloris asiatica (assembly GCF_000296735.1). Classification (NCBI taxonomy): domain Eukaryota; kingdom Metazoa; phylum Chordata; class Mammalia; order Afrosoricida; family Chrysochloridae; genus Chrysochloris; species Chrysochloris asiatica. The sequence goes on along the minus strand of NW_006409033.1, from coordinate 656,222 downwards.
GCACCTCATATGCACTGCTATCAATTCCTCAGGAGAAGCTTGCCTGCTACTATTTAAGTAATATGTTTCTAGTATGTGCTAACATGACATGTAAATACAAATATGGTAGTACTTATTAATAAAAAAATAGGGTTCAGTAGAAATAGCTTTATAGAAATTGAATAGGTTTCAGTAGAATATTTAGACTAAGGTAGATTAAGAAGAAAGGTCTGGTAATCTATTTCCAAAAAATCAACCAGTGTGAACCCTGTGGATCACAAAAGGTCAGTCTTTGCCTGATTATAGACATGGTACAAAATCTGACAAATATTTTGTGTATGGAGTGGTCATGAGTTCAGGCTGATTATGCAGCACAACAACAACAATAACAATAACAAGTGCTGGGAATGGGAAGGAACTAAAATTGCACCAGATGGCCCTTTTGAGCAGAAAAGGATGTCCTTTATTCATTCTTCTGTTACAAGATCAAGTACACAGTGGGTAATGAGAAAACAAGCTTTGTTGTATGGCTAGGGCCTCCTAAGAATGTTTTGCTTATGTGTGTTGGTTTCTTTATATATAATTGAAATTTTACTGTTGTTGTTGAGAATATGCACAGTTGAATATATACCAATTCTAGTTTCTACATGTACAATTAAGTGACATTGATTACATTCTTCAAGTTGTACAATAACTCTCGCCCCACTTTTCCAGTTTGTTCTTCCCTCCTTAATATAAACTGATAGATTCTGAAGTTTCCTAGGTAATATTTCCTCTTGCTGTTGTTAATCAGATACCATATAGATCATAGAAAAGCACAGTGCTCCATGCAAACATTCTCTCCTAGTTAAGCTAAAATATTTTTAAATTTTAAGAAGATACCAAAGTATTTTTTGGCTTAAGGTCTATGGTTTAAAGGTCATTTCAGGACATTAGTTCTAAGGGTACAGCCAGCATCCATGGCTCCAGAAGTTCTGAATTCCATGACCAAAAAAAGTTCAATAATGCTATCCAGGTACCACCAAGTTCTTCTGGTCTCATGGAAAATGAAGCAGTTAATCACACATTCCATGTACTCCTTATATTCTTGACCTTCTCTTTCTGTTATTCTAGATAATAAAGATCAACAATGATACTTTGACCACTTACAAGCTTTTAAGTCTCCAAGTACTATGTCACAAATTCAGAGGGAGAACAAAGGCACTAAACATATCAAACAAGTCAATAAACTTTGATGTCCCAGAAAATTATGACCATAAACCTCCAAACCATGAGGTGTTTGGTTGTGCATAAGCAGCTTATTTGTTTTTGTAGATATATCATTATGCAATTTTGGCCAATTCTACTATTTACAGATGTACAATTTATTGACAGAAATTACATTAACTGACTGTTCACACCATGGTAACCACTAATAAACTGTGACCTCTATACATCTACCAGCTTTTGTCTTTTTATATAAGTAAGGTAATATATAATATCTGTCACTTTATGATTAGCTGATTTCACTCAGCAAAATATCTTCAAGCTACATCCATTATTGTAGCATATATCAAGACAAAATTTCTTCTATTGGCTGAATAATATTCCATTGTATGTATGTACCACATTTTGTTTATCCATTCATCCATTAGTGGGCAGTTAGTCTATTTTCACCTTTTGCTTTTTGTAAATAGTACTTCAGTAAACATTGTTATACAAGTATCTGTTTAATACTATGCCATCATAGTATTTAATACTATCTATGCCTTGGGTGTATACCTAGGAGTGGAAAGATTGGATCATATGATAGTTCTGTTTTTAGTTTTTGGATGAACTGCCACACTGTTTTCTACAATGGTTGTATCTTATTGCATTCACACTAGCAGTAGATAAGTGTTCCACTTTCCTGCATTCTCACCAACATTTGTT
>NW_006409033.1:648782-654203 GCF_000296735.1 Chrysochloris asiatica | reverse complement strand
GCATTTTAGCTTTCATAAAACCCAAAAACCCACTAGCTTCAAGTTGACTCTGACTCATAGTGACCCAATAGCACAGAGTAGAACTGTCCCTATAGGGTTACCAAGGCTGAAATATTTATAGAAGCAGATTGACACATCTTTGACTGGTGGGTTATGGGATTTTCAGTTATGGGATTTTCAGTTAACCAATGTGAAATGGTATCTTATTGCAGTTTTGATTTACATGTGGTTAGTGGTCATTTGACTATCCTCAATGGGGAAATACCAAGTCCTTTGTCAATATTTTTATTGGATTATTTGTCTTTTTGTTAAGTTGTCAAAGTTTAATATATTCATGGTGATTAGATTCAAATTGAATATGTGACTCTGAAGATATCTTTATGTGGTAATCCTAACCTTTATAACAATGGATGTAAATTCATTTGGGAATAAAAAAATTCTTTTTTAATAGGATTTCCATTCTTCCCTAGTCTCTCAGTTTCCCCCCCTAGTCTGAACTCCACAATGGACAAGTGAGGTTTTATTAAATAGAACATGGATTTTTAGGGGAAGTGTCAGAGGAGTTTATTTCTTATAAATTTACAAGTATGTATTTCCATGGACTTTAATTAATGTAATAATACATTCAACATTCAACTTTATAAGTAAATAGTACCTCAAAAAGAAGCTCTATACCCATCCTTATAGTACCTAAATAAAAAATAATGACATGAGACATTTTATATGAAGATGCTATTATTACATATCATTTTATAGAATAAAACATTAGATGACAACACTATATTTAATTAGTAAGTTTCCATGTCTGTTCTAGTCTTACATAAAAATAAAGGATAGTGGTACTTAAACAACACAAAATTTAAACTTTCAACAACATAGAAAAGTGGTTATATATAATCAAAAGCTCATTAATAAAAATAGTTAAAAATTCCCTGATATTTTCATACTGTTTGGCCACATTAGTTGACAGTAATTTTAATTTCTGCTGAATGTCCTAGGACATTTTGTAGACCAAAACCTAATTTCTTATCCACATTATTTAAATGTAGCTAAGAGCAGTTATAATGTGTTGCATAATAAAAATATTTGGATAATGAACTTTATTATTAAAGCCACTAGCAAACAATAGTTATATTATGAGCAATTTGGCTAAAACTGGGTTGTCACTGGAATGCCCCTTAATTTAGTTATGTCTAAAGAAATGCGGGAAAATAAAATAGTTTGCTGGAACAATCTGTAATTTAGAGGATGGATTTTTAATTACTGATAGTGATCAGAAAATGACAAAGAACATTTCAAATCATAGAAATTATAAGAGAACAAATATTTCCTAAATTTTTGTAACCAGAAATTAGCACAATGATTTGTATTTTTCCATGATCTTACAATTTACTGGTTTTCTGCATTTCAACTTCAAACACTAATATATTAAGGTAAATACTTACCTGTTTTATGCAATACACCTTAATTGCTTATTGTTTGTTGTTGTTAGGTGCCATAAAGTCAACACCAACTTTTAGCGACTCTATGCACAATAGAAAGAAATAATGCCCAGTCCTGAGCCAAAATCACAATCATTTCTATACCTGAACTGACTGTTGCTCCCCCTGTTCCAATCCAACTTGTTGGGGTCTTCCTCTTTTTCTCTGACCCTCTGCTTTACCAAACACAATATCCTTCTCCAGCTTCTGGTCCTGCCTGAAAATGTGTCCAAATATGAGAGACAAAATCTGGACATCCTGGCTTCCAAGAAGCCCTCTGGATGCACCTTTTCCAACACAAACTGTTTGTTCTTTTGGCAGCCCATGGTACTTTCAATATTTTCCTCAAACATCATAACTCAAATGCATCAATTATTTTAGGGTTGTCTGTATTCACCATTCAACTTTTGCATGTATATGAGGTTATTGAAAATACGGTGGCTTGGGGCAGGTGTACCTAAGTCCCCAAATTGACATATTCAATGATTTAAAGAGATCTTGTGTAGCAGATTTGTTCAATGCAATATGTCATTTGATTTCTTGACTGCTGCTTCCGTGAATGTGGATAGTTGACCCTAGCAAAATAAAGTCTTTGGTCATGACAAATTGCAGTGGTCTCAACTGTAAAGGTGTAAGTTTTGTGACATAAACGGGGGAGTAGACAATCTTAAATTCTAGGAACAGAGCACCCTAGAACCATCAGCAGAACCTGGGACCCTAACCCTAGAAGCTGCGACACCAGAGATGGAGGCAGAGTTGATGGTATGGAAAGATAGAGCAACTGAGGACTCTAGGCAAATGGAAAGAGAAAAGCTGTGTGCTGGCTACCAGGAGTCAGACTGACAGAGTATGCCTTTGATTGTTTAAATGATTACATATTTCTTATTTTTTTGTAATGGTTTTGTGTAAATAAAAAAGAAAGAAAATGGAATAGAAGCAAATACAATTAAATGATGATGCATGGAGGGGATTATAATCATTGCAGTGAAACAAAATATGATAGGATGAATGCAAAACCAATGCTCTTCTATGTAAACTAAATTCATAATAAAAGCTTAAAAAAAAAAAGTATTCGACAAATTCAATCTTTTCTCCATCTATATGGATGCTGTTTATTGGGCGAGTGGTAAGGATTTTTGTTTTCTTTACATTGAGATGCATCCCATACCAATTATCTGTGGTTTCTGATCTTCATCAGTTAGTGTTTGAAGTGCTCTTTGCAGTCAGGAAGCAAGGTTGTATCATCTGCATATCACAGATTGTTAGTGAGTCTTCCTCTAATCCTGATGCCACATGTTTCTTCATATAATCCAGTTTTTCAGATTATGTGGTTAGCAAACAGTTTGAAAAAATTATGGTGAAAGAATATATCCCTGGTGCACACCTTTCCTAATTTTAAACCATTCATGTTCCTTTGTTCTGTTAACAACTGCCTCTTGCTCTATGTGCATTTTTCATGGTTCCTCATAAACAATATTAAGTGTTCTGGAATATTCATGTTTCACAATGTTGTCCAAAGTTTGTTATGATCCACACATTTGAAAGCCTTTGCACAGTCAATAAAGCATAGATAAATATCTTTCTTGTATTCTCTGCTTTCAGTGAAGATCCTTCTGACGTCAACAGTGACATCCTTCATTCCACATCCAATTCTGAATCTGGCTTGAACCTCTGGAAATTCTCTATTAATGTATGGTTGCAACCTTTTTTGTATTATCTTCAGTAAAACTTTACTTGCATGGGATATCAAAGATATTGTCCCAAGATTTCCACATTCCATTGGGTCACCATCTCTACACTAGAGACCAAGTTTCAGAGTTATCTCTGACATACATTTTGGCCGTTTCCTTTTTTCTTGTCTTCTTACTGAACGTTTGCTATCTTCCTGTATGATGTTCTTGATGTCATCCCACAATTCTTCTGGTCTTTGGTCTTTAGTGTCTAATGCATCAAATCTATTATTCAGATAATCTCTAAATTCAGGTGAAATATATTCAAGGTCATATTTTGACTCTCAAAGGCTTGTTTTAATTTCTTTAGCTGAGTTTGCAACTTCAACTTGAATTTGCATACAAGCAATTGATGGTCTGATATGCAGTTTTTCCACCTTCTCTTTTCACAGATGCAGTCAATTTGATTTTTGTGTATTCCATCTGGTGAAGTCCGTATGTATAGTCATCTTTTATGCTATTTAAAGAAGGTATTTTGCAATGAAATAGTCATTGGTCTTGCAAAATTCTATCAAGCGATCTCCAGCATCATTTCTATCACCAAGGCCATATTTTCCAAGTACTGATTCTTTCTCTTTGTTTCCAACATTTGCATTCCAATCACCAGCAATTATCAATACATCTTGATTGTACGTTTGGTCAATTCCAGACTGAGGAACTTGGTAGAAATCTTGAATTTCATCATCACTTGCTTTTGTGGTTGGTGTGTTAATTTTAATAATAGTGATATTAACTGTTCTTCCCTGTAGGCGTGTGGATATTATACTACCACAGTACTTAGAGACAGATCTTGATATGTTCTTTTTGATGATGAATGGGATGCCATTCCTCTTCAATTTGTCATTACCCATATAATAAACCATGTGATTATCAGATTTAAAATGGCTAATACCAGTCCATCAGCTCACTAATGCCTAGGATATCAGTGTTTATGCATTATGTTTCATGTTTGACAATTTCCAATTTTCCTAGATTCATACTTTGTACATTCAATGTTAGATTATTAATGGATATTTGCATCACTTTCTCTTTATTTTGAGTTTCATTCCCCCAGAAAATGAAGGTCCTGAGGGCTTTACTCCATTCTCTTCAACTTGGTCAACTCTAATTTGAGGAGGCAGCTCTTACCCATTTGCATTTTGAGTGTCTTCACACCTGAGCATTTCATCTTCCTGTACTATATCTAGCAATATTCTGGTGCTCTTCATCATGTTTCAGTCAGTCACTCTTTCTTCCTATTCTGTCTTCATCTAGAAGCTCAGCTGAAACATGTTCACCATGAGTGACCTTGCCAGTATTTAAAATAATTATGACACAGCTTCCAGAGTCACAGCAACAGACATGCCACCAGAGTATGGCAAATTGACCGATGAGTGGTGGATTTTTAAATATTAGGGCTTTTTACCAATGTGTTTATGTGTGTTAATTGATAATATGTATATTTATAACACATGTTATTGACTAAAGAACTAAGCACCCACGATAAAACTATAGCTTATTTGAAATACCTTGGATTTAAATCTGTTCCTTAATGATCACATATAAGACAATGGTTAAAATAAATAATATTTTTATTATCTCATTAAATAAGGAAACCTATAGTAAGTTGTGTCATATCTTAAAGTACAGGTGTTTGGTGTCAGAAACTCAGTATTATACTAGGTAGGGAAATGTTCAAGTTCCAATTTCATCAGCTGTAATTTGTAATAATAGAAGTAGCCCTCTCATTCAGCCATTTGGGGATTAAATAAGCTAATGCATTTTAAGCACTTACCAGAGTTATGTATTAAGTAGTTGCTTCCAGAAATGAAACTATACTAATAAAAGGGAATCTAACAGTTGTTCCATGGGAGAAAGATGAGGCTTTCTTCTCCTGTAAATATTTACAGCCTTGGAAACCCTTTGCAGGGTCACTATGAGTCGGAACCAACTCCATGGTACTTAACAACAACAACAACTGGCCATTCTTTTCAGAGCAATGTTTATCTTCTAGCTCCTTGGTTGACATAGACAGTTATTGGCATAGACATGTATTTTCTATTAAAAACATTTTTTTTGGTTTTTAAAAAAATAGATCCCCATGGCAATCCATTTCATCTTTGCTGTTGTTGCTGTTAATGAATGAGACTGTCTCTAGCACATGTGTTCTATCACTGTAGTTAATTCTATGTGACACCATTGCATGAATGGAAAGAATGCCTTAGGGTTGA
>NW_006409033.1:647538-648607 GCF_000296735.1 Chrysochloris asiatica | reverse complement strand
TGCTTATCTTTCAGTGCCACACCAGGACTCCATTTTAGTCTTAGAGAAAAAGAATGACACAAAGAAGCACATGTTAGAGGAAAATGTAAAAGTATTTGGTGAAATTCGGCATCAACCCTAAGGCATTCTTTCCATTCATGCAATGGTGTCACATGGAATTAACTACAGTGATAGAACACATGTGCTAGAGACAGTCTCATTCATTAAACATAGTTTTGTCAATTTGTCACCACCATCTAGACCCTTTCCTACAGAGCTGGTTAGGGTATCAGTTTTTAAAGTACAGAAAATCATGTTCTTTTTATGATTGCTCTCATGAATAAAATCCATTTAAATTTGGGAATCCCTTCCTTCCTGCCAATTAGTGCCAACTCCAAGCAGAACCACCTACACACAGAACAGCAATCCAGCTCTGCATAATATTTTGCCATAAACCCTCACAAAGGCCAAGCCTCTGAACAAATGAGTATAAGACTTACCTTAAGAGCCAGCTATTGAAAATTGGATGTAAACCAAACCGCAAATATGCTAGCTATGTATTAGGCTTTGTTTATCAAGAATGTATCATTTTGAGCCAATATTTTTCCAAAAAGGATTCTGAGATGAAATACAGAGGCAGGAAATTTTTCCTCACAAAATAAAGGAAAGAACTCAACAATGGAAAAGGGTTTATGTTTAATCCTTTCCAAAGTAAGAAAGCAAAGGATCATAAAATGTGATTTGCTTCCAATTCTGACTGTGTTATTAAAACTGGAGGTGGATAAAATGTCTCTTCAAATTAAATTCAGAGTTGTTAGATAAAGACAATTTGAACCACTGTTATTAAACCATCTATGGAGTAATTAGCTCATTAACTGTCACTCATATAAAATTTATATTGTTATTGTTGTCTTCAAGTCCATTAACATCCATAGGTCACATTTCCAAGTCCTTGGCCATCCTCACAATCATTAGTATAGTTGATCCCATTACTATATGAAAATATAAATAAATAAATTATACACATAAGTAATACACTCCATAATAATTACCAAGACAACAATAATTTGACATCATTTTGAAAGACTTT
>NW_006409033.1:640396-646017 GCF_000296735.1 Chrysochloris asiatica | reverse complement strand
ATTGCTGATGTCCGATGAATCTTGGCTGAAAGCAGAGAATATCAGAAAGATATTTACCTGTATTTTATTGGCTACGCAAAGGCTTTCAATTTTGTGGATCAAGACAAGCTATGGACAACATTGCGAAGTATGAGCATTCTGGAACACTTAATTGTGCTCATGAGGAATCAGTACATGGACCAAGAGGCAGTTGTTCGAACAGAGCATGGGGACACTGAATGGTTTAAATTTAAAAAAGGAGTGCAACAAGGTATTATTCTTTCACCATACTTATTAAACCTGTATAGTAAGCAAATAATCTGAAAATCTAGGTTCTATGAAGAAAAATGTGGCCTCAGGATTGGAGGAAGTCTCATTAACAACCTGCCATATGCAGATGATACAACTTTGCTTGCTGAAAGTGAAGAGGACTTAAAACATTTACTGATGAAGAGCAAAGAGCACAACCTTCAATATGGATTGCATCTCAATGTAAAGAAAGCAAAATCCTTACCACAGGACCAATAAACAACATCCTTATCAACGGAGAAAAGATTGAAATTGTCAAGGACTTCATTCTTCTTGAATCAACTATCAACACTCATGGAAGCAGCAGTTAAGAAATCAGATGACATATTACATTAGGCAAATCTGCTTCACAAGACCTTTTTAAAGTGTTGAAGAGCAAAGATGTCAGCTTGAGGACTAAGGTGCGCCTGACCCAAGCCATGGTATTCCCAATAACCTCATATGCATATGAAAGCTTCAGAGTGAGTAAGGAAAACCGTAGAAGAATTGATGCATTCTAGTTATGGTGTTGGAGGAGAATTTTGAAAGTGCCCTGGAAGAAATACAGCCAGAGTGCTCCTTAGAGGCCAAGATGTCTAAACTTCACCTCTCATACTTTGGACATATTGTCAGGAGGGAACAGTCACTGGAGAAAGATATCATGTTTGGTTAGGTAGAGGGTCAGAGAAAAAAGAGGAAGACCCCCAATGAGACAGATTAGCCAAGTGGCAACATGGAAAGATTCAAGCGTGGCAACAGTAGTGAGGTTGGCCCAGGATTGGGCAGTGTTTCATTATGCTTTATATAAGGTAGTTATAGGTTAGTACTGACTCTATGGCACCTGACAACAACAACCTAAATCCTGAAAACATCTGATGTTGTAAATTGAGTAGAATTATTCTGTACAATAATGGATAATAAGGAGCTATCATTTGGAGTTTAGCTGGAAGCAAAATTACTTGTAAGAACTAAAATAAGAATATTTTTCTGGAATGAAAGAAAGTAAAAAAAAAGAAGAGGAGATTGGATTCAGAAAGTAGAATTAGCCAGTAAATGATGTGTTAGCAGGAAATCAACACTTTGGCTTTTAGATCTGAAGAGAAATGTAAGCAAATGCAGCTAAATTTGGGAGAACAACTAAGGTATTTTAAACATCTATTGTTGTTGTTGTTGTTAAGTACCATCAAGCCAATTCTGACCCATAGTGACACTGTATACAGTTTCTGAAGAGCAGCTGGTGAGCTTGAACCGCCGATCATGCAGTTAGGCAGGACTTAAAATATTTGTTAATGACAATAAAAAATCTCAGCCTTCAGTGTGGTTTGCATCTCAATGTAGAGAACACAAAAATCTTCCCCAATGTACCAATTAACAAAATCACTATAAATGGAGAAAAGATTAAAGTTGTCAAAGACTTCATTTAGCTCAGGTCAGCGTTCAACACGCATGGAAGCAACAGTCAAGAAACCAAATGTCATATTGCATTAGGCAAATCTGCTGAACCAGACCTCTTTAAAGTGTTGAAGAGCAAAGATGTCACTTTCAGGACTAAAGTATGTCTGACCTAAGCCAAGGTATTTTCATTAACCTGTTATGCATGTGAAGTCAGAGAGTGAATAAGGAAGACTGTAGAAGAATTGATGCATTTGAGTTATGGTGTTAGTGGAGAATATTGAAAGTTTCATGTACTGCCAAAAGAACAAACAGATCTGTGGTGGAAGAAATACAGCCATAGTCCTCCTTGGAAGCCAGATTGGCCAGACTTTGTCAATCTCATACTTCAGATGTATTATCAGGAGGGATCAGTCACTGGAGAAGGATACCATGTTCAGTAGAGAAGAGGGTCAGATAAAAAGAGAAAGGCCCCCAACAAGATGGATTGACACAGTGGAAGCACAGTGGAAGTTGCTATATTCAGGTATAGTAACAATTGTGGGGTTTATGCAGGACCAGACATTGTCTCATTCTGTTGTGCATGAGGTTGTTTTGAGTCAATATCATCTCAAAGGCACTAATAATAAGTCTGATATCAATAAGATACTACACAACTTTATAAAACATTCTTAAAAATTTAGGTTCTGCTCTATGGCTCTGTACAGGTAGTTTTCAACTCTGGCATGTTAAAATAAAATATTATCCAAAGAAACATGATGCTACAAAGTATAAAAATGGCCAAATTATAAGAACAATGATAAAAGTATTCTTATTGTTTGAAATGGAAAAACATACATAGTGTAGCTGACTTTTCTGGCATGATGTTGTTAAGTGCCATCAAGTCAGTTTTGAGTCACAGTGATTCTGTATATGTTTTCCTAATAGTCCAATGTTTATCCTACAATGCCACACCAGGACTCATCAGCTCAAAAAATGTGCATTGCCTTTGAGTCCCTTCCTATTTACGTCAACCCCATCAGTCAGAGTACAACTGTCACATAGAGTTTCCACAGTTATAATCTTTACAGAAATAGATTGCAGCATCTTTCTCCCAAGGAACAACTAGGAGGTTCAAGCTGTTGACTTCTCAGCAGCCAAACAGTTAACCACTGTACCACCAGGGGTCCTTATATGTACATATATTACAAAATAGTTGTAATGCTTATCCATTTCTTTCTATGACTTTAACACAAGGGTAATTAAAAAATCTTTGTAATGCTTATCCATTTCTTTCTACAACTTTAACATTATCTATGTTTTTCATAGTTCAGACATATTATTAGGAGAATCCTAGAGAAGGACATCATTCTTGGTAAAGTGGAGGATCAACAAAAATGAGAAAGACCCAATGAAATGGACTGACATTGTGACAGCAGCAATGGGCTCCAAACATAACAACAATTTTGAGGATGGCATAGGAAAGGCTAGTGATTTATTCTGTTGTGCATAGGGTTGCCATGAATCACAACCAACTTGAAGGTACCTAACAAAAACAGCAACAACAATTGTACTGTTATACTACTTTGTTTCCCTTTTTCATGTAAAGCAGCATGATTTTTAAAGTTAAACCTCTTATTTACAGTAATTGTTAATTCATATGTAGTTGTACCAAATAATACTGATAGACCCCATATATCCTTTACCTAGTTTCTTCAATAGGGTAACATCTTGCAAAATTACAGTGCATTGTTATTACCAGGATATTGACATGAATATAATTGTATTTCCACCATCAAAAGAATCCCTCATGTTAAATGTTTATAGACATGCCCTCTTATCATACAATCCTGCCTCCACTCCTACTTTAGCCCTTGACAACCATGAATATGAAATTGATTTCTATAGTATTTTTCATTCAAGAGCATAATGTAAGTGGAATCATACAATATGTAAACTTTTGTGATTGTCTTTTTTAAACTCAGCATAATTCTCTGGAGATACATGCAGGGTGCTAATGTGTTATCAATAGTCTTATTTTTCTTGCTTTCTTTTTTTCTTAACTGTATTTCCTGATATGAATGTACCACTGTTTGTTAAGCCACTTACCCATTTAACATTGTTTTCAGTCTCTAACTACAAACATTACTGTACAACATTCTGGGAGAACATTAATTTTCATTTTTATGGGATAAATACTCAGATATGCAATTTCTAGGTTGTATGGTAGCTGGGTTCCTCAGAAACTCTATACATTGCCACTATGAGTAGGAACCGACTTGACAGCACTTAACAACAACAATAACATGGTAGTTTCAAGAAGCCCTGGTGGAGCATTTGTTAAGTACTCAGCTATTATCCAAAAGGTTATAACCCCCAGCCACTCAGTGGGAGAAATATGTGGCATTCTGCTTTTGTAAAGATTGTTGTTTTTGTTAAGTGCCGTTGAGTCATTTCTGACCCATAACGACCCTGTATAGGGTTTCCAAGGAGCAGCTGGTGAGCTTGAACCACCCACCTTGCAGTTCAAACAGTTTTGCAGTCTGGAGCATTAACTCACAGAGCCACACCAGGACTCTACATTGGAAATCGTCTGCAGCAGTTCTGCTCTGGCCTATAGGGTCACTTTGAATAGGAATTGACTCAAAAGTACAGTGAGCTTGGTTTTGTTATTTTTTGATGGTAGCTTCATGTTTAGAATTTTTAAAGATATGGCCTGTTTTCCAGATTGGTTTTGACATTTTATGTTTCCACCAGAAATATATAGGTATTCACATCTCTGCAATCTCATTAACATTTGGTATTTTCATTTCACATAATACTATAATTAACAATTTAGACATTCTTCAGATGATTTTATATACCCTAATAGTCTAGGTGGAGTACTGGTGTGGCGCTGTGGGTTAATGTGCTGGACTGCAAGGTCGGTTTCAACCAGCAAGTCCACGGTTCAAGCTTACAACCTGTTCCTTTAAAAACTTATACAGGGTTGTTCTGAGTAAGAACCGACTCTACAGCACTTAACAACAGCAACAAGAGTCTAGATGAGTGTAGAATAATTGATGGATTTGAGTTAAGGTGTTGTAGGAGAATATTAAAAGTACCATGGACAAACGAAAGAACAAACCAGTACATGTTGAAAGAAGTACAGCCAGAATGCTCCTTAAGAGCCAGGACAGCTAGACTTTGTCGCTCATATTTCAGACTTATTATTAGGACAGACTGGTCATTGGAGAAGGGCATTGTGCTTGGTAAATTGAAAAGTTAGTGAAAACAAGAAAGTCCCCCAATAAGGTGGATTGACAGCAGAAATAGGTACAAGTATAGCAATGATTGTGAGATTGGCCAAGAAACTGGCCATGTTTTGTTCTGTTGTGCTTAAGGTCACTATGAGTCAATACCGACTCAATGGTACCTAACAACAAGAGTCGAGGTGTCACACTGTACAATAAGCACTGGACTGCTAGATCCAATATTGGCAGTTCAAAGCCATCCTCTGCTCCTCAGTAACAAAATACAGTTTGGAACCAACTGGGCAGCACTTAAAAAGAACAACTACTAACTACAATGTTGTCTTTCAAATTCACCCAGAGAGACCTCAGTAGACAGGCCTAATAATCAGCTACTAAAAGGTCACAATTTTGAAAACCCTAGGAACCAGGTCTGCTATGCATATTGGGGTGGCATGAATCAGAATAACTCTTTGGCTAGTAACAACCCAAAATTCAAAAACAATGTTTGATGATGTTGAGCATCTTTTCAGATGCATATGTGCCACCTACATATCATGTGGAAATGGTTGTTCTTTCTCATTTTTCCATTTACTAATTCTATTGTTTTATTGTTGAATTTTGAGAGTACATTATATATTTTTTATTTAATGTTTTATTGTGAATTATGTGATAGTTTACATGGCAGAACATTAGCTTTATATTTATTCTATCGTGTATCATTTCATTGCCATGGTTACAATCCGCTCCATG
>NW_006409033.1:638365-639111 GCF_000296735.1 Chrysochloris asiatica | reverse complement strand
AGGGTCACTGTAAGTTGGAACCAACTCCATGGCACATAACAACAACAACAACAATCAGTTATAGGCAGAAGATGGACTTACAAGCTTTCTATGGTGATATTTCAGGCTATTCCTTTCTCTACCCATCAAGTACCTATTTTATAATGGTATGCAAGGGAAACCAAGAAAGACAGCCAAGGCTTTCGGCTTCTGGTGCTACCCTGACCGGGCAGCACAGGTGCACGGGCTCCAGGGAAGGTGTGGATGGTATTGCACAGGGGAGGCCCCTGCTTGGTAGACAGACAGCCTTTGGGCAAACATTGTGGACTTGCTTTTTTGAAGGATCAAGCTGCTGGGGAGTTGTGGGCATGTTGAGTTTCTGCCCGCCTGCACTCGCCTGCACTCGGCTCTGGCTCGGGGACTGTGCCTACCCACTGCGGAGCTTGGTGCTCAGGGCTTGAGTGGACCCGTTCGGAGGGTGGGAGCGCCCAGAGAGCCAGTTGGGCCACAGGAATTAGCACGGTCTTTCGTGGGGGGGGGCGGTGCCTCATTGCCACGGAGACATTGTTGGCGTGGATGTAGGGTGGGTCGGGTGCCCACGATGCAGGGAGACAGAGAGAGGCATTTTTTGATGTTGTCAGACAGGGACGCCATCTGCCTGCAGCCACTAAACCCGCCCTCCACCCCCTCTGCCTAGGCTAGCCCTTTGCCCAAACTCCGAGGCTCAGGCCTGCCCATCAGGGCACAAGTCAGCACAAGATGAGACA
>NW_006409033.1:606600-617962 GCF_000296735.1 Chrysochloris asiatica | reverse complement strand
ATTATTCCTCTTCATGTTATCCAGCATGTATCTTAGATAGTCTTCAGATTGTTTTATCCTTTTAGCTGTTTGCTGTTCTATCTTGGCCGTACTGAGAAATTTGTCTTCCATTTCTCTAGTTCTGGCTTCCATCTCTTCCAGTCTGCTTCTTTCCCTTTTCATGCTATTGTCTATTTCTGATATCTTATTATTGATCGCCTGGACATCTTTTTGCAGGTTTTGCATTGTTTCCAATGCTGTGTTAATCCTATTAGATTGTTCCTGCTGTATTTTCCTTACTTCTTCCTTGTTTTCCTCGACTCCTTTTTGGAGTATTTGAATTTGTTTCCATATCATTCTTTTGAATTCCCTCTCAGGCAAATCCAGAACCTGCTCTTCCTCCTCTATAATAAGTTTGTCTGTCTCCAGCTAATTTGTATCTGCTGCCCTCTTCTGCTTTTGTACATGTTTCAATAATGTTAATTGTTTCTTCTTGGGCATGATTATTCTTATTTTGTTGTAATTATTATTGATACAATCAGGAGATAGGCGTCTCTTGTTGTCTGTGTTATGTATTATTTGTGATTAGGTCTTGTCTACGTGGAGGCGTGCATGGAGAATCGGGGGGCGGGGCTGGCACGTGGAATGTGGTGGGAACCGGGTTCGCGTGAGTGGTGCAGTGGTGGCGGGGCCAGTGGGAATGCGAGGTTTGAGTTGGGAGTGTGGTGGGCCAGCTCTTCAAGGGTGCAGTGTGGTGGGGGAGTGGCCGCTTGATCAGGCAGGGTGGAGGTCACTTGGGCGGGTGGAGTCCACGTCTGATGATGTCAGAGAGTAGCCATATTTCTGCTGCTCTCTGTGCCATGGTTAAACTGCTATTCCTGCCTACCACCGGCATTGAAATTTCACGCTAGGGCAGAGAACCCTCCTCCTTTTCCCTTTTTCTTTTCTTTTTTTTTCTCTGTCTCCTGCGGCTTTGACTGCTTGAGATTCCTCTTTACTACCCTCTCTGTATGGGCTGGGGTAGTCGCTGCCCACAATGGTGGGCGAAAGTTCAAAATGCCAAAAGGTCGCTCGGGCAAATGGGTGGAGTCCGTGTCTGATGACGTTTGAGAGTCACCATATTTCTGCTGCTCTCTGTTCCCTGGTTAAACTGCTTTTCCTGCCTGCTACACACATTGAGATTTCATGCTAGGGCAGAGAACTCTCCTCCTCTTCCCCCTTTTTATTTTCTGTCTCATGCGACTTTGTACGCTTGAGATTCTGCTTTACTATGCTCTCTGTATGGGCTGGCTCCAGCCCTGCCCTCAAAGCTCTACAGGAGTTGGGGCAGTCACTGCCTGTAGTGTTGGGCGAAAGTTCAAAATGCCAGAAATTCTTCCATGGTGTGTTTTTTAAAAAAGCAAATTTAGGAGGTAGATGCCCTGAGTTTTATGGTGATTGGAAGATTCTAAGTCTGGTACCGGATGGCCTCCTTCATGAATTCTCCCCCTTTGTCCTTGGAGCCCTCCTTACTTGTGTCGTCTTTCCTCAGTAGGGTACTGGAAGCTCTCTTTAAAGTGTTTTTGAAACATTTTATAATCATTTTCTGAATTCCTTCTCAGGCATTTCCATTGCCTGCCTTCCTTCCAGAATGGAGTCCAGGTTTAACTCTATGTCAGTTTTCTCATACATTTTATCTTGTTTCTTGATGTATGTTGATATGGCCATCTATTTTTGCTTTTTGGACATGTTTATCTGTGGCCTTAATACTTAATTGAGTGTGTGTTTTGGTAATTTTTTTATGCTTTCTGATTGCATCCAGGTAGATGTGATCAGGAGTTGGGCTTCCCTTTTCACTCTTCTTATTGCTTAACTCAGAGTAACTTTCACAAGTGTTGTCTGCCTCCCTGGTGTATGGCAGCTGGTATTAGTTCTTGCCCGGGTTGTTGGGCTTTATAGCATGTGATTGTGTCTTAACTGTATGGCAGCAATTGCTATCTCTTCTTTGGTAGTGTAGGGAAGGAAAAAGTCTCCTAGAGTGAAAAGGGGAACTGAACCAAAACACAATACAACTAAAGAAAAAACAACAACAAAAACAAAAGATAAAATAGCAACAACAAAAAAGCAAGGGAAAAAAGAAGAAAGAAAAAAACAGGAAATAACAAGAAATAAAAAATCAGATTGGATATTGTAGTCTATGATTGTGGGAAATGGAATGAAGAGAGAGAAGAAAGAAAAAACAAGAAGAAATAAGAAAAAAAAAAAATCTGTAGCCTAATATGAGTATGACTTTAATGTCCTCTTTCAGCTTCTTGCCTGTAAGGCCTTTTGATAAATTTCAAGATGCCACTGTTCATTGTTATGCTGTACCTCAGGATTTTATTTTTGACTTTTTTTTTTTTAATGCACTCCCTCAACTCATCCCTTTCTGGCCTTTTCCCTATTAATAAACATTTCTGGGCCAGCTGTGGCCATTTTAAGTTGTTTGTAGCATAGTAGTTATGAATTGGGCCACCAAGCCCAAGGCTAGCAGCATCAAACCACCAGTTGCTCCACAGGAGAAAGACTAGGATCCCTGTTCCCACAAAGATTCACCACTTCAAAAATCTCACACAGGGTCACTTTGAGCCAAACTGATTCCCAGGCACTCAGGTAGCAAGAAAGGTTAGTGCCTCTAAATGCTGAGGATATGTGAACATGTGTGGTGGAAAAACCCTCCAGTGGTGTTGGTGGAGGGTGTCCACTCATGCAGGCACCCCCTCTAGTCACCAAAATGCAGGTGTGCAGACAGGCAATGAACAGATACCAAAACAAACAAACAAACAAACAAACAAAAATCAGAACAAAGCAAAAAACAAACAGATAGTACTGTCACCTTTCTCCGAGGTTCCCGCTATAATTAATTCCTAGTGGGTCTGCTTGTTCCCCCACCTGGTCACATTGTTTGGTTTCAATCAAGTTGCAAGCTCCAGTCTACTGAGCCTGGCAGATTCTAAAGTACGGGATTTCTTAAGTTCCACTAGCTATAAGCCTTCAAACTTTTTAAATAGTTACTATATATGTGGTTCAGAGTTTTGAAGCTCAGCCTTGAACCTGTTTCATCTGATAGTCTTTGGTTTTGCTGAAGGAAATTTCACTGCACCTCTATCCTATCCGCCATCAAGCCCTGCCTCTTTATATATTCTTAATAAATTTCCTTTCTCTCATTGTTGTTTGCAAAACTTCCCTCCAAGTCTGAGGCTTGATTTAATCCTTTTAAAAGACAAATTTGCACAGCATTAAATATCTTTAACTTTGATAAAGTCCAATTTATCAATTTTTTCATTTTAATTATCATCTATTTAATATCAAGCCAAAAAAACCTCAAGATCCACAAGATCTTTCAAGTTTTAAATAAAAAATTTATAATTGTTGATTTAATTCCAGGATGCATTTTTAGTTCTTTTTTTAGTTTGCTTTTTTCATGGTTTTAGATATACAGATACATCAGAACCATTTGTTGAACACAGTATCTTTCTACAATTGGATTTCTTTTGCACTTTTCCCAAAATTCAGTATTTGTTATCTTGGGCTGGGTTGTCTAGTGAAGTAAAAGCAGTGAAGCTTCTAATGTGTTGTCAGGTGCCTTTGGATAAGTTCCAACTCATAGCAGGCTTATTCTCCACAGAACAAAACACTATCCTGTCTTTCACCATCCACACAATAATTGTTAAGAATCAGCACATTGCTGCTGCCACAGTATCAATCTATCTCACTGGAGTCTTCCTCTTTTTTGGTGACCCTGCACTTTACCAAGCATGATATAACTCTCCAGGAACTGCTCCTTAATGATAGTATGTCTGAAGTGTGAGAGATGAAGTCTCACCATCCTGGATTCTAAAGTATATTCTGGCTGTACTGCTTCCAACACAGATTTGTTTATTCTTATGGCATTATGTTTAATATTCTTCTCCAATAACGCAAATGAATAGATTCTTCTATGGTCTTCCTTAATCATTGTTCAACTTGCACATGCATATGAGGCAATTGAAAATACCATGGCTTGGATCAGACATACCTTAATCCTCAAACTGAATTCTTTGCTTTTGAGCACTTAAAGATGTCTTGTGCAGCAGATTTGCACAGTGCAATATGTCTATGTTCCTGTTGTTAATTGCCACACCAGGAGCCGACATGTATTTATAAACCTTCTATAAGGAGCTCAGGTAGAGTAGTTGTTATGAATCAGGCTGTTAACCTCAAGGTCAGCAGTTTGAAACTACCAGCTGTTCCGTGGAAGAAAGATGAGGCTTTCTGCTCTTGTAAAGATTTCCAGCCTTGGAAACTTTGTACAGGGACGCTATGAGTTGGAACTGACTCCACAGCACAAAGCCACCATGAGTCAGAGTTGACTTAATGGTACTTAACAATAATATATCAATGAAATGGTTCACATAGTTGTTGTTGTTGTTGCTAAGTGCTGTGGAGTCAGTTCTGACCCAAGCGACACTGTATAGCATTTCCAAGGAGCAGCTGCTAAGCTTGAACTGCTGACCTTGCAGTTCAAATGGTTTTGCAGTCTGGTGTATTAACCCATAGTGCCATACCTGGACTCCATATAGTTGTAGAGGTAGGCAATTCCCTAGTCCATGGGATCAGATGTCAGCCTGGAGTTTTATAATTCATATAGCTGCAGAGCTGATGAATCCAAGATGTGCATGTCAGACGACAAGCTGGCAGGACTGGCAGGTTAAGAGGGCAGGCTGTGATTGACTCTCAGGATTGGCAAGCAATAGAGCAGGCCACTGGCTCAAGTACAAAGATCCAGATGTCAGGTTGGATAACACAAACAGGATCAAGACCAAGCAAAAGTATAGGAAGCTTTGTTCAAGTGTCCAAAATATTGGAAGCAGGCCATACCCTTGAGTAAATTTCCTTTCAATTGATTACAGATCTCTTCATGGAGTTGATTACACTATATTAGATCTCATCTTGGAGAATTTCTGTCTTACCTCCCAAACCACTGAGAATCCTGGCTCAAGTTGACATAAAACTTTAACTATTGTATTTTGGCAGACTAATTTCTATGTTCCCAAGTCTGATTGATCCATTGATATAGGTACTAAACATTTCAACAATATCACACAATCTTGAAATTGATCAGACTGATTCCTCCTATTTTATTCTTTTCAAAATTGTTTTAGCTAATTTAACTCATTTGCCTCCCATGATAATGATTTCAGAATAATCTCATCTGCAAAGTGTTTCTTGGATTTTAATACAAATAATCTTAAAACTGTATATAAATTCTGCTAGAATTTACATATTTACTCTGTTGAATCAGGGAACACACTGTTTGACCACTTATTTAAATAATGTTTGATGGTTTTCACTAATGTTTTATAGTTTTAAGCATACAAATTCTGTTCCTATTGTGTTAGATTTAGCCCCAAGTATTTCATAGTCTTTATTATTGTAAATGGTATCACATTTTTAAATTTGAGGTCCATGTTTTTACTGCTATTGTAAAAATTGATTGATTTTTAAATGTTTATCTTATACCTGTGACTGTTCTGAACTTACTTCTTACTCCTAGTAGATACTTGTACTTTGTGTGAATATAGATTCCTTTGAATTTTATACATTAGATACTCATGTTGTAAGAAGATAGGGAGAGTTTATTCTTTCCTTTCCCACAGTAAGTTTTTTATTTCTCGATCACACCTTATTGCTCTCACTAAAATCCAATACTGTACAAGCCCTAAGTAGGATTAGCTATGAGTTGGAATTGATTTTATGATAGTGGGTTAGGGTGCAATAAGGGTAGTAAAAACAGACACCCTTGCTTTCATCCTAACTTTGATATTTTTGTTGTTGTTAGTTAACACAGTCAGCTCCTACTCAATCAAATTTATGTATAACAAAAGGAAACATTGCCAAGTGACTGCAATGATCATGATCATCAGTATGATTGAATTCATTATTGTGGTTCAATATGTGTCATCATTTATTCAATATGTGTCATCATTTCATAGAGGGTCTTCCTCATTTTTGCTAACCCTCTACTTTATCAAGCATGATGTCCTTTTCTAATGATTGAACTTTCCTGATGGTATATCCAAAGTCAGTGATTTGAAGTCTCATCATCTTCACTTCTAGAAAGCATTCAGATTCTATTTCTTTTAAGAGTCCCACGATATTTTCAATATCCTTTGCCAGCACCTTGGTTTGAATCTATAAATTATTTTGTTTTTTACTTTATTCTTCAGTTTACTCATACATATGAAGTTATTGAAAAGACCATGGCTTGGGTCAAACTCACCTTAGTCTACAAAAATGACATCCATGTTTTTTTAAACTTTTAAGAATTATTTTGTAACAGAGTTAATTTGTAGCATATTTGCACATGAGTAAAGTCTATGCAAAAAAAGACCAAGTTTAGTACTTGTTTTCTTCCCCATGAAGAATTATTTTTAAAGGAAACATACAGATTTGATGGGTTTTTTTTTTCCTTCTCTTCCTTATATCCCCAGAGAACAGGATTATTGTCATTTTAAGAATAGTACTACTTCTCAGATGACAACTTAGTGGTTAGAAATGAAATAACAAATCAAGCAACTACTATTTGGGGAAATATTCTATGAACAATCTATCACATTTCATAACCTGCATACAAAATTGACTCCATCCTAAGTGTTTATCAATAGAAAAATGGGAAATAGAATCAAGCATGTTTTATTTGTCATTTATGTTATTATTTCTTCTGCATTGCTTACTGAGCACATAAAATAGGCCAGGTCATGGATTTTGATGATAGAGCACCAAACTGAAATAAAATAAAAAGTCTCTCCAATATATCCCAGGGAGTTTATATTATGTTATTGTTGGTTGCATTCAGAATTTTACCTTGTTTTGTGCTATCTTTACCATCTCTGGTATGCTCAAGTTCATTGTTTGGGGAAATGTGTAGCCTATACACCATAAGATATTCTATATCATTTTCAATATTTTAGTGGAGAAAAAAGTATAAAATAGATCCACATAATGGATCCACTGAAGAAATGTTCCAAACACACTTTTGCTAGTATTGTTACAGCCATTTTAGATTCATGGTTGAAGAAACTGAGGCCACTTGGAGAGGTGAAACAGAGTTTCAGAATTTATTAAGCCAGCTGACTCAGAGGAGCAAATTTCTCCAGATTCTGAGTACTAAATGGAGGGTAACACGGGCCTATATGGGGTCAGAGTCAGGGAAGGGGCAGGCTGCATACCAGTTTGAGGGCAGGGGGAAATCCAGGAAGATTGGTCCCATTCAGTAAACTGATAAGAATTTTAGCTTGTATCCTTGGTGGAGAGGGCAGTGAATGATTTTTACCTTTTCCTGTTCAGTAGTATATTTTCATGTATAATATAAAACCATCAACTGTTAAATAAAGAACCGGTTTATGAACATTATCCGGAAATGTGTTATTGTTAAGTGCCATTGAGTCGGTTCCGATCCAGAGCCACCCTATACTGGGTTTCCAAGGATGGCTGGTGAGCTTGAACCACCGATCTTGCAGTCCAAATTGACTGTTCAGTCCAGCGCACTAACCCACAGAGCCACACCAGGACTCCATCCTGAAGCTGTTGTTGTTATGTGCTGTGGAGTCGATTCCAACTCAAAGCGACCCTGTACAGGGTTTCCAAGGCTGTAAATCTTTACAGGCGCAGAAAGCCTCATCTTTCTCCCACAGAACAGCTGGTAGTTTCGAACTGCTGACCTTACAGTCTGCAGCCAGATTTATAACCACTATGCAAGCTACAGACTTAAAATTACTGAGAATTGATCTGTTCATTTGTTTTTGCAAGCTCCCAAAATGTTTTTTTATTTCAATATTGTTTGAAATATTTTGACTGAGGCAAGGTAAACGAGGTAAGTGCTAGGAAAAAAAGTGTAGCTTCTTATGATTGACATAAAGTGCTAATACAAATTGCTTTTCTTTCTAATTCACTTTTTAAAAAGTCTGGCTAATGAAAGATAGTCTTTCTACATTTGAATTATTAAGTGGCCAAGAATTTTTCAGATCAGAGAAGAATTTATTTTCAAATTGCAACATCTTTTAATTTCTGGAAAATTTCTGAAAATTATTAAAATCTCCCAGGAGAACATATTTTCCACAGGAACAGTATTGTAAAACTTAATTTTTCCAATAATATTAAGAAATGTGTTTAAAATGTTACTATCAGATTCACAGAGTTATGTACATGTTGAATTAATTTAAAGAGGCTATAGTTTTATGGTTGTTTTAAATTATTAGTTTCAACAAAATAGAAAAAAATTAACAAAATTTAACTTAAATCACAACTTAGATATATTAAAGAGATGACAGCAAAACCTAGATTGAAATAATATCTATGCAACAGTTTTATTTTAAAAGGCAGTTATGAACTTCAGAGAATTAAGAAATAAAGAAAAGCTTTCAAATAAAATAGCTTTAAACCTTTGTCTTTAATAAAGGATATAATATATCAAAAACCTCATTCATAATATAAGAACTTTAAATATTCCTTCCTAGCTTAAGTTAAGTATAGCTATAAAACAGAAAACAAACATATTAGTACACCACTTTTGACACTTTAAAAGGGAACCATCTTTGCTGGTGTTTTAAAAGATAAACTGATCAATATGAAAAGTAATTAGTCTATCACACCATATACTGTGCTTTATTGACTATGCAAAGGCTTTCAATTGTTTGGATCATGACAAGCTGTGGACAACATTGCGAAGTATGAGTATTCCAGAACACTAAATTGTGCTCATGAGGAATCTGTACCTGAAGCAAGAAGCAGTTGTTTGAACAGAATATGGGAACACTGAATGGTTTTAAATTTAAAAAGGTGTGCAACAAGGTTATATTCTTTCACCATACTTATTCAACCTATATACTGAACAAATAATCTGAGAAGCTGGGTTCTATGAAGAAAAACATGGCATCAAGATTGGTGGAAGACTCATTAACAACCTGCAATATGCAGATGATACAACTTTGCTTGTTGAAAGTGAAGAGGACTTAAAACATTTACTGATGAAGATCAAAGAGCACAGCCTTCTGTATGTATTAAATCTTAATCAAAAGAACACAAAAATCCTCACCACTAGACCAATAAACAAACAACATTCGTATCAATGGAGAAAAGATTGAAGTTGTCAAGGACTTCATTCTTCTTGTATCATCTTATCAACACTCATGGAACCAGCAGTCAAGAAATCAAACGATGTATTGCATTAGGCAAATCTGCTGCACAAGACCTTTTTAAAGTGTTGAAGAGCAAAGATGTCAGTTTGAGGACTAAGGTACACCTGACCCAAGCCATGGTATTTTCAATAACCTCATATGCTTATGAAAGCTGGACACTGAATAAGGAAGGCTGTAGAAGAATTGATGCCTTTTAGTTATTGTGTTGGAGGAAAATATTGAAAGTGCCAAAAGAACCAATAGATTCATTTGGGAAGAAATGCAGCCAGAGTGCTCCTTGGAGGCCAAGATGACCAAACTTCATCTCTCATACTTAGGACATATTGTCAGGAGGGACCAGTTGCTGGAGAAGGATATCATGTTTGGTAAAGTGGGGGGTCAGAGAAAGAGGGGAAGACCCCCAATGAGATGGATTGTCCAACTGACAGTATGGATGGACTTAAGTGTGGCAACAGTAGTGAGGTTAGCCCAGGATCAAGCAGTGTTTCGTTCTTCTGTGCATAAGGTCATTATAGGTTGGTACTGACTCCATGGCACCTAACAACAATAGTAACAACCATATAGTAGCCAAGAGCAATCACAAAGTCAAGTGAATTTCTGTCCTCTTTGGGCTCATTTTTTTCAAATTAATGTAACCATACTTAATCAAGGAGAAATAATGCACACAAATTTCAATGCCTTCTATCCATGAAAATAAGCAATAGTTCTTCCCAAAATCTACAAATAATCTGGTTGGGTCTAATGAAAACCATGCAACAGGTCTTATGAGTAATTGACTATACTTTGTCTTTTAATTTCTTCTGGTTTACTTTTCATGGAAAGTTACATTTATTGGGAGAATTCTACTGGTATCAAATGCAGGCATATGCCTTTGCTTTGAAATTGAGTGATATGGAAAATTACCAAGGGATGCTAATGACAAGACCAGACAGGGTGGGGAAGTATTCAAGAGTTTGTGGAGGGCAAATCCTAACTTAATGAGTCACTTAAAAAATCATTTGCGTTGCTCTAAGGAAAGCCTTTCCTTTTCCCACGTTTTATCATCCTAATATCACAATTGTGGTTTTAACTTCCTATTCACATCATATCAAATTCCCTTGATGTCCAATTTAAGTTCCTCCCACTTCTTTTTGATAAGATTAGGTTCTTTTCTATCTTTCTCAACCCACCTTCTTTTTTTTCTCACTATCAAATGCCATTCTTTCTTTCATCATGCATTCTACCCTGGATAGGCAGTCAAGTCTAGCTCCATCTTCTTTCTTATAAAATGTTAAAAACATTTCCCCTCAAAGTCAAGTGAATGTTTATGATAGACCAATGAGAATTAGCATAAAGGGTAACATTTTTCACATTGTATGCAACAAAGATAAATGCAATTTTGTCTAAAATTCTAAAATAAAGTGAAAATGGACAAAAAGATTATTAAATATGCCTATACAAACATATATACTTTCATGTTTTATATTGACTAGCTTTCAAATAGTAATAAATTTCCATGAATAGAATTACTTACCATGCACTTTATATATATGTATACATCTGCATAATGTTGTTATTGTTAAGTGCCACAAAGTGGATTATGTGACAAATGTTGTTGTTACTGAAAACACTCAAAAAATCCAATCTGTACTCATTTTAGTGAGAGTGAGGTTTTCTTTATTTGCTTTTTCAAACTCAGGCACCCAATCCAATAGACACAATTGCAGAAGTGCTGCATGACAGGCTCATAAAGAGTTTATTCCCATTTTCCCATCCTCATTTAACATGTGGTTCACAATGTAGCCCAGATGGTGCCCATGGCTTACTGATTGTATTCTTATTTAAAGTTCCTAATCCTCAAAAGACTTCCTCCCTCTTGTCTCTCCCAATGAATCCTGCTTACATATCCCAGGATGTGAATCAACAACCTGTGTCTGGTCTAGAAATCTGCTGTGCCCTTTATTCCTGAAGATGGACCATCTTGAGAATTTCTCACAGTTATGACTCAAAGTTACCTGCATAGGGTTTCCAAGGAGAGGGTGGTGGATTTGACTCACTGATTTTTGATTAGCTGTCCAGAGCTTATCCTACAGCATCACACCAGGACTCTATTTGGTGGTGGTGATATGCCATGTAGTCAGTTCTGACTCATAGTGACCCTTCATAGGGTTTCTGAGGCTGTAATCTTTACGGGAGCAGAAAGCCTA
>NW_006409033.1:605207-606260 GCF_000296735.1 Chrysochloris asiatica | reverse complement strand
TAAAATAGACATACATGTGTGATAAGAATATTGGGAATTATGATTTCAGAGAGTTTGTAAATTCACCTTCTACCTAGAGTTGATTGGATTTGCTAAAAGAAGAGTTTGAATTTGCCTGGAAAAAAACCTCAGTATTTTGCTTTATGCCTCTGTAGAGTATGGGATTTTAGATAGATAATGAGCCCTCCTCACCCCCCCCACACACACATCAGAACCTTAAAAGGTGAGACATTTGAATTTTAAAAAGACATGAAGGCCAGCCCAGAAGTGCTGGGAGAATAGGAGATTATGGTAAAGGAAAAAAAATGGATAGTTTGCCTTTGTGAGCTTTCAAGGCCTCAAGGCAAGAGAAGTCAGCCCATGAGAGAAAACCTCCTTCTAGGAATGCAAGTTAAAGGGAAAAGGCAAGTTGAATGCATGTACTTGTGATGTACTTGTGCTGGATGTACTGGATGTACTTGTGAGTGGAACTGGGGGAAATACACCAATGAAATCATGGATTGGGTTTGGACCTGTTTTATTGGCACCCACTGATCTTGATATAAGAAGATTAGGAAGGCAGACTGATTTGAAGTTTAAGGATTTGGATGAAATCCTGAGTTCACTGGCACTGGCCTAGTCTACAAAGCAAGGACTGAAAATGTAGTGGAAGTACAAGAAGGTGTGTGTGAACTCCCAAATCTCCAGCTTGTATCTGTTTAACTTAGCTTGTATGGCTATAGTTGAGCTGACTAGAACCTGACAGGATTAGGATAAAGATGTTTGATAAAGTTATATTTTTCCCTGGTCCCTCTCATTCTCCAGGGGTCTAAAGAATTGTTTTTGTTGTTGTCAGGTGCTATCGAGTCGGAAGTGACTCATAGTGACCCCATGCACAGCAGAACAAAACAATGTCTGATCCTGGGCCAACCTCACTACCTCTGCCACACTTGACGCCATCAATGATGCCACCTGGCTGATCCATCTCGTTGGGGGGCTTCCTCTCTTTCTCTGACCTTCCATCTTACCCAGCATGACATCCTTCTTCAGTGACTGTTTCCTCTGGACAATATG
>NW_006409033.1:601648-602920 GCF_000296735.1 Chrysochloris asiatica | reverse complement strand
TCTGTGAGTTGAGAACACCCTTTGGGGTTGTGGTGCATTCACTTATAAAAGTAGAGTGTCTCTTCCTCCAATAGTGGGTAAGTACATATTGATAAGGAGTGGTATGTTGAATAGTCATCAAAAGGGGCACAGACAGGCTTCTTGTAAATGGGGTGCCTTCTGCAGTTTCAGTTCTAAGCGCTATCTTCATGGATTGTTTTCCAGTGAACAGCTGCTTCTATGTAGGGGTTTTAGGTCCTAATATCCTTATCTTTGTCCTCAGGCCATTCTTTTCATTGCTACTATAATATTTGGATTAGAGTTATCCTCCCACCTTTCTTAATTCCTGTTTAGTAGGAGAGGACTCGGGACAAAGGGGTGAATAGAGAGCCAGGGTAAGAAAGGCCCAGGGCTCAGGGGTCCTAACTTGTCCTTGCCAATACTGTGAGCAAATGTCAATTGCTACAATTTATTGGACTAGATTTTTGCTTATGGATGCAGTTGCTCAAAATTCCAACCAGAAAGGAAGATTCTTCATATGAAGAAACATCCTTGTGGGAGACAATGCTTAGTTGCCAATAAGGGAGAAGTATGGTGCAGACATCCTACAGCAATAACACAGAATACTGGATGAAGCAGGTTCAGGGGATGGTTCCAGAATGCTAAACTACATATAAAGGGCTATTTAGAAAGTTTGAAGGCTTACATTCAGGTAAGATAAGTCACCAATTCTACTCAAACTATTCCAGAATATAGGAGAGGATAGAAAACTTCCTAGTATATTCAATGAAGCAAGCATAACACTCATAATAAAACCAGCAAAGAACATTACTAAGAAAGAAAACTATAGGCCAATATCACTCATGAACATAAAATGCAAAAGTTCTCAACAAAATCCTAGCCAACAGAATTCAACAACACTTCAAAAAAATAATACATCATGATCAGGTGGGATTCATATCAGGGAAGCAAGGATGGTTCAACATTAGAAAAATAATTATGTAATCAACCATATAAATAAGAAAGCAGAAAAGAAACACGTGGATATATCGATTGATGCACAATAAACATTTGACAAAATCCAACATTCAGTCCTGATAAAAATACTCAACAAAGGAGGAATTGAAGGGAAATGCTAATTAAGAACGCATACACAAAACCAAAATCCAACATCACTCTCAATGAAGAGAACTGAAGGATTCCCTTTGCGAACAGGAACCAGACAACAATGCTCTTTTCATCACTCCTATTCAATATTATGTTGGAAGGCTTATCCAGAGCTACAAGGCAAGA
>NW_006409033.1:598539-599776 GCF_000296735.1 Chrysochloris asiatica | reverse complement strand
CAACACCATAATTCAAAGGCATCAATTCTTCTACGGTCTTTCTTATTCACTGTCCAGCTTTCACATCCATATGAGGTTATTGAAAATACCATGGCTTGGGCCAGTTGCCCCCTAGTCTGCAAGCTGACATCGTTGCTGTTTAACACTTTAAAAAGGTCTTGTGCAGCGGATTTGCCTAATGCAATACGTCCTTTGTTTTCTTGACTGCTGCTTCCATGAACGTTGATAGTTGATCCAAAAAGCATGAAGCCCTTGTCAACTTCAATCTTTTTCTCTGATGATAAGAATGTTGTTTACTGGTCTAGTGGTGAGGATTTTTGTTTCTTTACATTGAGATGTAATCCATACCAAAGGCTGTGCTCTTTGATCATTATCAGTAAATGTTTTAAGTCCTCTTCACTTTCAGCTAGCAAAGTTGTATTATCTGCATATCTCAGGTTGTTAATGAGTCTTCCTCTAATCCTGATGTCACGTTTATCTTCATAGAACCCAGCTTCTCAAATAATTTGCTCAACATACAGGTTAAATAAGTATGCTGAAAGAATACAACCCTGTCACATACTTTTCTTAATTTGAAACCATTCAGTGTTCCCATGTACAGATTCCTCATGAGTACAATTAAGTGTTCTGGAATACTCATACTTCACAATGTTGTCCATAGCTTGCCATGATCCACACAATCGAAAGCCTTTGCGTACTCAAGAAAGCACAGGTAAACATATTCTGTGCTTTCAGCCAAGATCCATAGGACATCAGTAATGATAGCCCTTGTTCCAAGTCCTCTTCTGAATCCAGCATGAACCAACCTCTGGAAGTTCTCTGACAATATATGCCTGCAGTAGTTTCTGTATTTCCTTTAGTAAAAGTTTACTTGCATTGGATATAAAAAATATTGTCTGATGATGTCTGCATTCTGTTAGGTCACCTCTCTTTGGAATGGACACAAATACGTATCTCTTCCAATCAGTCAGCCAGATAGTCGTCTTCTAAATTTCTTGGCATAGATGAGTGAGTGCTTCCTGTGCCGCTTCAATTTCTTGAAAGATTTCAATTTTTAGTCCATCAATTCCTGGTGTCTTGTTCTTTGTCAATTCCTTCAATGCACCTTGGACTTCCTCCTTCAGTATCATTGGCTCTTGATCACATGCTACCTCTTGAAATGGTTGACTGTCAACCATTTTCTTTTGGTACAGTGACTCTGTGTATTCCTTCCATCTTCTTCTTTTTTTTTTTTTTT
>NW_006409033.1:595804-596247 GCF_000296735.1 Chrysochloris asiatica | reverse complement strand
TCTATTTTATCCAGTAATCTATCTGACCTTCCCACCACCTGGATCTCTGTCCCTCTGTGTTTACCTTTTTTTTACATTGTAATTGTTTTGATCATAGACTGAGTTCCCAGATCCTCTGTTCTTATAATTTTATTCTGTTCCTCACTCTTCCATTTGTTAACTGAGTTCAGGTTGATGCTGCCATGGACATCATTCTGTAGTTGTTGTGTGTTCTTGTTGGTTCTCAGTCCACAGAACTTCCTTTAGGATGTTTTTCATAGCAGGGTTGGCTTTGGGAAAATCTCCTAGCTTCTGCTTATCCTGGAATGTTTTGATTACACCATCATATTTGATTGACAGTTTTGCTTGGTAGAGGATTCTTGGGTGACAGTTTTTTTTCTTTCAGGGTTTTATATATGTCACCCTATTGCCTTCTTGCCTTCATGGTTTCTATTGAGAAATCC
>NW_006409033.1:581029-595202 GCF_000296735.1 Chrysochloris asiatica | reverse complement strand
TTTTTCTCAACTCCATTGTATAGTGATTTGATACATTTTATAATCATTTTTCTGAATTCCTTCTCAGGCATTTCTAAAGCCTGCCCATCTTCCAGTATGGAGTGTAGGTCTACTTCTAGCTCATTTGTCTCAGTCACTTTATCTTGTTTCTGGACATGTGCAGATATGGTCATCTGCTTCTGTTTTTTGGCATATTCAGGGGTTATCTGTGGCCTTAACACTTAGATGGATATGTATTTTGGTATTTTTTATGCTTTCTGATTGCCTGCAGGTAGATATGATCAGGAATGGGCTTCTCGTTCCACTCTTCTTCTTGAGAAATTTCAAGATGCCACTGTTGGTTGTTTTGACGTATCTTAGGATTTAATTTTCAGCTTATTTCCTTTTTTGTCTGCTTGTCCTACTCCACAATCCCCGTTCAGGCCTTGTTTCCATTGTAATCAGTTCAGGGCCGGCTGTGGCCGTTTGGTTTTAATTGGAAACTGTCTCTTTAAATTTCAAGGAGATCTGTGAGCATGCAAAGTAGAACCCTCTGAGGGTGGGGCTGGGCCACCCACTAGCTCAGGCACCCCTATAGTCACTAGAATGGAGGTGCACAGACAGTAAGTGACCAATGAACAGCTATCAAAAGAAAAGAAGGTCCACACCTTTATCTCTGCGGTTCTGCCAGGCGTCTCTGGCCGCTCGGATCCTTCCCTGCTTGTTCTCACCCAAGATGGTGGCTCCTGGAGCAGCTGAGTGTCCTGGACTAGAAAGCAATGGATTTCTTTCTTCTGCCACAAATTCCCCAGCTTGTAGGCCTTCCAACCTTCTAAATATTCCTTTATATGTGTTTCAGAGTTCTGGGACCATCACCTGAACCTGCTTGGTCAGGTATTCTGTGTTGTTGGTGGCGGAGCTCCTTTACTGTACTTCCACCCAATCTGCCATCTTGTTTCCTTCCATCTACTTTTGATGCTTTCTGCATCATTCAATAATTTGCTCAAAGAATCCTTCAATAATGAAATTGAGGCTTGAATTTTTCCTTTCTTCAGTTCCCCCTAGCTTGAGAAATGCTGAGTGTGTTATTCTTTTTTGGTTTTCTTATTCCAGATCTTTGCACATTTTGTTGTAATATTTGTCTTTATCTTCTCGAGTTGATCTTTGAAATTTTCTGCTCAGCCCTTGGACCTCCTCATTTCTTTCATTTGCTTTAGCATCTCTATGCTGAAGAGCAAGTTTCAGTGTCTCTTCTGATATCCATTTTGACTTTTTCTTTCTTTCTTGTCTTCTTAATGACTTTTTATTTTCTTCCTATATGATGTTCTTGATGTCATCCCACCACTTTTCTTGTCTGGGGTATTTTGGGTTTAATGTATCAAATCTGTTCTTCAGATGATCTCTAAATTCAGCTGGGATACATTCAAGGTCATATTTTGGCTCTCATGGACTTGTTTCATTTTCAGCTTCAGTTTTAATTTGCATATGAGCAATTGACATTCTGTTCCACAATCTGCCCCTGGCCTTATTTTGACTGATGATATGGAGCTTTTCCATCGTTTCTTTCTGCAGATATAATTGATTTGATTAGAAATCAGTTTTATTTCTATGTACTCCATCTGACGAGGTTCATGTGTATGATCGTCTCTTCTGCTGTCTAAAAAGTTATTTGAAATGAGGAATTACCTTATGATCTAACAATTCCCTTACTTGGTGTATATCCCCAAGAAATATGTGCCAGAACATGATTAGATATCTGCACACTAATGTTCATAGGAATACCTATTCACAATAGCAAAAAAATGGAGACAGCCTAAGTGCCCATCAATGAAAGACTGTATAAACAAACTTTAATACATATGCAGAATGGAATATTATGCTACTTTGAAGAGTAAGAGGGGAACTGAAAGCCACTGTATAATGTTGATGAACCTTGAACACATTATGCTGAGTGAAATTAGTGAATCACAAAAGGACAAATATTGCATCAGACCATTATTGTAAAAGCTTAAAAAAAAGATACCCATGCTAATAGGAAAAAAATATATACTTGTTGGTTACTAGGGTGGAAGGTGGGAACTGGGTGGAGGGAGGGGATGGTAGAGCACAGGGTAGGGCTAAACGAATTGAAGAACAAGATAGAGTGGAAACTGAGGCAGGTTTGCATGGGCTGATTGGGACAGAGTTAAATAATGATGTATGCTCAACCTTGGAACAACAGGGTTCTGCGATATAGGGATCAAGGCATAGTCTGACATGGTGAAATAATGTTAGGATGCTTGACTATTTTATGAATATTGGCTTCTCTGGCCTACTCTTGTAAAATAGACTTGAGTGGGATACAAAGGCATGTCAGAAAACACGATTACACAGAAAGCTTGTAAGCACGTCTTCAGACTTTAACTTATTAGAATACCTAAAAGAGGTTCTAGAACTTCTCCAATTAGGCTTCTGACGGAACCTCTGTAGTTTATAAGACAATAGGTGGAATTTGAGTCCCATCCAGAATCTTCTAAGGTGGGACACTTCCACTAGAAAAAAACAAGCAGACTATTCGAGAACAGCTAGAGGAATAGAAGATACTTCTTAAAAGAAAGACCATCAGGAATAATCCAAATAAAAAATGGCGGTATGATTGGCTACTACAAGAACAAGCAAGTTGCTCACCAGGGAGCCATCAAGGCAAGCAATCAAGTGCATTCAGGACAAATCTCTCTTTAAGACTAAAACTCAAAGAGAACTCATGAGCAGACATGTAAGCTTGCTGTCAACCATGTTGGTCTACTAGTGAGTGGAATAAGGGAAAAGGCAATAATGAAGAAATGGGCTAAGGTTAACCATTTTCCCATAGACTCTCGTTGACCTGGAGATGAGAGAGAGAAGAGGAAGGGCTGGTTGGTCTGAAGTATGGTGAGACTTCAGGATTCCTGAGCCCATGAACAAGGACATAGCCATGGAGGGCTAGAACTGAGACTGAAGTATCTAGCTGATGTGAAGTGAGGGGAGATGCACAAGAACACCCAAAATTGCAGATAGCACCCATTTGACCTAGCCTCAAAGGCTTTTTGATCAGAACTCAACTAGAGGAAGATAAACACACACATATACAATTTTTTATAAAGGAAATGAGTGTAAATTGCTGTAATTTGATGAACTTGACCTATACTTATGGATGTAGTAGCCCAAAATACCAATTGAGAGGGATGGAGTATTCACATCAAGTATCAATCTTATCTCCTCTGTATGCAGGGTAGATAGGATTGGGCAACCTTTTGATTTCCTCCTGCATGATGTCATTCCACATAGTTTTTTTTCTTCAGTCATTAGTGTTTAATGCATGAAATATCTTCTTGAGATGATCTCTAAATTCATGTGGGATATGTTCAATATCATATTTTGGCTTTCATTAACTTGTTTTAATTTTCTTCAGCTTCAACTTGAACTTGAAAATGAACAATTTATGGTGTGTTCCACAGTCTGCATCTATCCTTATTTTAGCTGATTAAATGTAGCTTTTCCAGCATCTCTTTCCACAGATATAATTACCAATATACCTTGATGACATGTTTTATCAATTTCAGATTGAAGAATTTGATAGAATTCTTCAATTTTATCATCAATGGCTTTAGTGGTTGATTTGTAAATTTAAATAATATTTATATTAACTGGACTTCCTTGTTGTTGTTGTTAAGTGCGTTGAGTCAATTCTGACCCATAGAAACCCTGTATAGGGTTTCTGAGCAGCAGTTGGTGAGCTTGAACTGCTGACCTTGCAGTTTAAATAGCTTTGCAGTCTGACACATTAACCGCAGTGCTTATGGATATCATTCTAACATATGCAGCATTCTATTCCAAGATAAATTCTGAAATGTTCTTTTTGATCATGAATTCAATGCCAATTCTCTTTAATCTGTCATTCCCAGCATAGTAAACCATATGATTGTCAGATTCAAAATGGTCAAAATCAGTCCATTTCAGTTTACTAATTCCTAGGGTATCAATATTTGCATTATATTTAATTTTTGATAATTTCCAATTTTCCTAGATTCATACTTCATTCATTCCATGTTCTGATTATTAATGGCTATTTAAAGCTGTGTCTCCTCATTTTGAGCTGTGCCCCATCAGAAAATTTAGGTTCTGAAAGTTTAATTTCATTCATGTAATCATGGGCAACTCTACATTGAGGAAGCAGCTCTTTCTTAGTTGTATTTTGAGTGCCTACCAATTCATTTTCTGGCACTATATATGGCATTATTCTAGTACTCTTCATCATGATTCAATCATCTAGAATTCTCTGATAGTGTTCCAGAGAGCACCAGAATGTCAGAATGCTGTGGAGACATGGTTGGTATCAGAGTAGGGTAAAGAATGTTGTAGGGTGGAGTCACATTTGACTTCTGCTTCATAGGAATCTACCTCTTGCTGATTTTGAGTTTGATTCTCCTTCCCAATGTGAAACCAGTGGAAATTAGACATGCCTAGTAGGAAGGAGCTCTGGTAGCGTAGTGATTACAAATCGGGCTGTGAACCTTAAGGTCAGTGGTTCAAAACTACCAGCCGCTTCGCCAGAGAAAGATGAGGCTTTCTACTCCCGTAAAGATTTACACCCTCAGAAACTCTGTACAGGGTCGCTATGGGTCGGAACCAACTCGACGGCACTTAACAACAACAACAACAACATATGGAGTAGGGGACCTTAGGTGGAATCCTGAGTCTCACCTGGAATCTTCAATGTTGGGATATTTACATTTGAAAAAACTTGCAGACCCACCCAGAACTTCTGAGAGAACAGATTTGTGATTGACAGAGAACTATAAGGGGAAAATAAAAGAACATTTGACTTCTTAAATTTATGCAAGTTGTTTTTCTTGAAGGCATCAAGGCAACGTAAGTCCCTTCAATGACTGAATGTTGATGGGAGCCAGAAAACAGCTGTCATATAGCATGCTTGCTGGTGATCATCTGGGTCTACTTGTTGACTGAAAGTTAAGGATATGCAACAAAGAATAGGTGGGCTGAGCTTGGAAATTCCATTGGTACCCATTATGTTAGTCTATTGCAGCTAAAGAAGAGAAAACAGAAGAAGGAGTTGCTGATCTAAAGTTTAGGGAGTTGTGTGAACTCTTAAACTATTGCATGGACCTAGTCCCTATGGGGTAGAACTGAAAGAGTGAAGGGGCCAGCTGGTGAAGGGGTCAGCTAAATTCCTGAAAATTATGTGTGAACTCCAAATTTTGCACTGCTATCCATTTGACCTAGCTTGGATGGCTAGGACTGAGCTGACCAGAACCCGATCAGATGAAGAGAACGATGTCCGATACTGTGAAATGATATAAATTGCTGCAATCTGATGGACTTTTGTTTATGGATGCATCTGTTCAAGTTTTAAAATTATTGTATGCTTCAGTTTGATAGTACTATAGAAGAAGACATTGAAAGAATAACATGATTATATACTATGTTTTGAAACAAATGCTACTACTATATAATTGATTTATATTAACCAAATGTTAAATACCAAAGGT
Organism: Chrysochloris asiatica; assembly: GCF_000296735.1. Classification (NCBI taxonomy): domain Eukaryota; kingdom Metazoa; phylum Chordata; class Mammalia; order Afrosoricida; family Chrysochloridae; genus Chrysochloris; species Chrysochloris asiatica. The sequence goes on along the minus strand of NW_006409033.1, from coordinate 589,695 downwards.
AAAATAAAATATTTTCAGTCAAAATAGAATTAGCTAAAAATTTGAGATATATCAGAAACTTCACAAATTACTCAAGAGGAAATGTTTCTCTTGTCAGAATAGTCTTTCCCCAAACTATCTAAATAGTGTAGAGGTCATCATGACTTTCTTCTAAGATTCTGCTGTGTGGATTTGTACCACCATCATCAAATGCTTAGTTCTGCAACCCAGGGACTCCTGCCATACATTACTTCCTGGCTATAGTAATTCAAGTGATACAAAGTCTCACAAGTAAAAGTTCAGTCCTTCATTCTTTTACTTCAAGTTCATATACTTGAAGTAATGATTTTAAATGATTATAAGATTTGGTATCTATCAGCCCAGATACTGTAATTTGTTACTATACATATCTATTATATACTTAAAATAAACCTGAGTTGCATTGCATATTCCAACTTTATATACATTTGTTTCTTTCCCAATATGTAGTATGTCCCATACTTTATTTTTTAAGTTTCTGCCATCAGTAAATGCAATACAGTGAATTACTTCATATGACTCCTTTACCCATAGTCTTTTAAACTCCCATGCAACATCTTTTCCCGGAGGGTCTGAGTAAGAAAAGGTGGGATAAGATGTTTATGATTGGTTGGTTGGTTATGTGTCCTGGAATTGGTTTTGACTCACAGCAATCCTGCATAGTGTTTCCAAGGCTGTAAATCTTTATGGGAGCAGAAAACCTCATCTTTCTCCTGCAAAACAGCTGGTAGTACTGACCTTGAGGTTATCAGCCTGACTCTACTATGCTACCAGATGTTTATAGGCTGATATCATTCAATTGAGTGATTGTTAATAGAGTTATGTGTGATTGTAAAAACTTAAAACTCTAATGTGGGTTTAAAATGAGTCATATTGGAAACAGGAGCAGGGTTCTCACTATTATCAAAGAAGAGGTCTCAGGATTGGAGTCCTTTGGACCCTGAGATGCCTGCAGATTGAATCCCCTTAATCCTGAAACACAAGGCTATGGCACCAGAGGAGTAGCAGAGGGGTGAAAGAGGAGCAGTAGCAGCAGAATCAAGAGACAGAGCACCATACCAAGCAATGGGATTCCTAGCCTATGGAGCAAGTAAAGCTGAGTGACTTTGAACAGGAGGTTCACTTGTGGAGTTGGGTACCTTCAAACACTTAACTTGGGAGCTAGGTGCTGGCCCACAGAACTTGAGCTTAGTGATTTCAGGCTTATAGCTGAGTGCAGTATCTTTTACACATTTATCCTCAGCCAAGCAAGGCAGAGGTCAGGTTAAGGGTCTTAGAGATAAAGGCACACATATCTGCAGGTACTTTTGAGGACAATCTGTCCTGATAAAATAAACTATGCCCAAAACATTTTATGATCCAGCATTGTAACCTGCTAACTTGCCTAGTAACTCCATTACTGTGAGTATGATGACTGAGTTCTGAGTGGCCACTTCAATGAATGCAGAGTCATGTTGTGATGCAATAGATAAGCACTAGACTCATTTATCCAGAAGGTTGGCCGTTCAAACCTACCAGCCAATACAAGGTCACTATAATTTGGTATTAACTCAATAGCACTGAACCAAAACATTTGCAATTAACTAATGAACCCAGCAGTGTAGAGTGTTGTGGGAGGGATGATTGATGCCATTTTTTTGCAGTTAATATCATAATATCGGAAAGATAAAGGGAAAAACTTGGAAACCAGTAGTAGGAATATGAATTTACACAACCACAATGTACAGACAGCCAAACAATATTGTTTGCTTTTAGTTTCTTTCCTGATGCCTGTGATTCATGGTAATGCTATATAACAGAATAAAATATTACCTGGTCTTGAATAATCTTCATGATCACATTTTAGTCCACTATTTTTGCCATTGTGTCAGTTCAACTCACTGAGAATCTCCCTAATTTTTGCTGGTCCTCTACTTTACCAAACATAATGTCCTTTTCTAATACCTGGTCTGTACGGATGACATATCCAGAGTAAATGAGTCAAAGTCTTGCCCTACTCATTTATAAGGATTGTTCTGACTGCCCTTCTTTCAAGATTGTGTTTTCATTCTTCTGGTTTGTTGTTGTTGTGAAGTGCTGTCGAGTCGGTTCCGACCCATAGCAACCCTGTATAGGGTTTTTGAGGAGCAGCTGCTGAGCTTGAACCGCTGACCTTGCAGTTCAAATCGCTTTGCAGTCTGGCGCATTAACCCACAGTGCCACACCAGGACTCCATTCTTCTGAAAGTCCATGGAATATTCAATATATTTAATCAACACCACAATTTGAATGCATGTATTTTTATTTTGTTTTCATTTTTCATCACCCAGCTTTTGCATACATATGAGGCAATTTAAAATATCATGGTTTGGGTAAGACTCACCTTAGTTGTAAAGTGACATCTTTACTTTTCAAAACTTTAAATAATTCTTTCATAGCAGATTTAGCAGATGTAATACGTAATTTGATTTACTGGCTGCTGTGTTGACCCTACTTAAAATTCTTCTTAATTTATTATGATACTGTTTACTAATCCAATTGTGAGGATTTTTGTTTTCTTCATGTTTAATTGTACTCCACATTACAAGCTTCAGTCTTTAAACTTCATCAGCAAATGCTTCAAGTTGTCTTCATTTTTGGCAAGCAAGATTGTTTCATTTGCATATTTTAGGGTGTTAATGAGTCTGTCTCAAATCTTGATGCCATGTTCTTCTCTAAATAGTCTGTAAACTGATTGAATAACTAAGATGAGAAGATATAACTTTTCCATACACCATTTTCAATGATGTTTGGTGAAGATGAGCATGTTTTGGATTCTAATTCTGTAGCTATATCATAAAGAGCTTTTTATATATAGTCACCAGCACACATCTCATAAATAAGATAAATTGTATAAAGTAATAAGTATAGGTACTTAAAATGGTGTGGTGCTGTAAGATAAGCACTGGCCTTTGAACCACAAGGTAGGAGGTTCAAACGCATCAGCTGCTCCTTGGAAATCCTGTACAGGGTTGCTATGAGTCAGAACCAATTCAACGACACTTAACAACAAAAACCTGAAATGAATAAACCATAAAGTATTATAATGAAAAGTATAAAACTTGGTATTATTTAACCAAAAGAAAAGAACCTACTCAGAATTTTTCTAGCTGAAAGTAGAAAGCAGCACATAATTCAAGCCTCAAGTTTCAATACTGAAGGTTGTCATGGGAATATCATTGAATGATGCTGCACTGAAGGCATTGGAAAAATCAAGACTCCAGGATTTGATCAAATATAATTAAGAAGTTTCAACAAATGGATGCAATGCTGGAAGCACTGACTCATCTATGTGATGAAATTTGGAAAAGAGCTTCCAGATCAACTGACTGTAAGAGATCCGTATCAGTGCTCAGTCCAAAGAAAAGTGATCCAATATAATGAGGAAATTAATAAATAATGTCATTTATACCACATGTAAGTACAATTTTGATGAAGATGAGCAAAAAACAGTTGCGAAAGTACACTGCCAGAGAACTGCCAGAAATTCAAGCCAGATTCTGAAGGGTATGTAGAATGACAGATTATTGATGTGAGATGGATCTTGACTGAAAGTAGAGCATACCTGTACCTTATTGGCTATGCAAAGGTATTTGAAATATTTTACCTGTACCTTATTGGCTATGTAAAGGTATTTGACTACATGGATCATAATAAATTGTGGATAGCTTTGAAAAGAACAGGAATTCTAGAACCATTAATTGTGCTCATATGGAACCTATACATTGACCAAATGGCAAAATAATGGATACTGCATGGTTTTAAATCAAGAACGGAGTAACAGGGTTGTCTCTTACATGCTTATTCAATCTATTTGCTGAGCAAATAATCTGAGAAGCCGGACTATATGAAGAATTCAGCATCAGATTCAGAAAGACTCATTATCAACCTATGATATGTTGAAAATACAAACTTGCTTGTTGGAAGAGAACTGAAGCACTTACTAATGATGATCAAAGACCACAGTCTTTAATACAGATTACATCTCGGAAACCCTGTACAAGGTCGCTATGGGTTGGAACCGACTCGACAGCACTTAACAAAAACAACACCTCAGCATAAAAGAAACAAAAATTTTCACAATTGAACCAATAAGCAAAATCATGAGAAATGGAGAAAAAAATTGAAATTGTCAAGGATTTCATTTTGCTTGGACTCAGAATCAAAGCCCATGAAAAACAGCAGTTAAAAAATAAATTGCATTGTCAATTCTGCTGTGAAGACCTCTTTAAAGTGTTAAAGAGGAAAAGTGTCATTTTCAGGGCTAAGATAAAACTTACCCAAGTCCTAGTCTTTTATATTGTCTCAGATGCATGTGAAAGCTGGATAATTGGTAAAGAAGACTGAAGAATAATGGATGCATTTAAATTATGATGTTAATAAAGAATAAAAAACAAAACAAAACAAAACAAAAACCTATGAAGTACCAGAAGAATGAATGAATTTATCTTGGAACAAGTACAGCCATAATGCTTCTTAGAAGCAAGGATGAATTTCTGGCAGCTCCCTATTGATATACCACTGTTTAAAAATAGTTATCAGCAAGATTTTACTTGCATCTTATATTAATGATATTGTTCAATGATTTCTTCATTCTGTAGGGTCATTTTTCTTTTTTATTCTTGAAGAATAAACACTTGTATTTTAATGATGGTGGGAAAATAATTCTCAGTATAATTTTCGTAGATTTTTTTCAAAAATACAGTCTTCAATTTTCTTAAAAAGTTCTTCATGATTATCCTGTATTATTTGAGGAAATCTACTAAGATTACTTTTTTTCGACAGGGTTGAAAGAATACAACTCTGTCTCGCACCTTTCTTAATTTTAAACCCTTCAGTGTTTCCATGTTCTGTTCCAACAAATGCTTCTTGTTGCATGTACAGATTCCTCATGAGCATTCTTTCACGATACTTATTCAACCAGTATGCTGAGCAAATAACCCAAGAAGCTGGGTTATGTGAAGAAAAATGTGGCATCAGGATTTGAGGAAGACTCATTAGCAACCTGTGATATGCAGATAATACAACCTTGCTTGCAGAAAGTGAAGAAGACTTAAAATATTTACTGATGAAGATCACAGACCACAGACTTCGGTATGGATTGCATTTCAATGTAAAGAAAACAAAGATCCTTACCACTGGACCAATAAAAAGCTTTCTTACCAATGTAGAAAAGATTGATTTTGCCAAGGACTTCATTCTTCTTGGATCAACTGTCAACACTCATGGAAGCAACAGTCAAGAAATCAAACTACATGTTACATTAGGCAAATCTCCTGCACAAGACCTTTTTAAAATGTTGAAGAGCAGAGATGTCAGCTTGAAAACAAAGGTGCTCCTGACCCAAGCCATGGTATTTTCAATAACCACATCTGCATGTGAAAACTGAACAGTGAATAAGGAAGACAGTAGAAGAATTGCTGCTTTTGAGTTATGGTGTTGGAGGAGAATATTGAAAGTGCCATTGGCTGCGAAAAGAACCAACAGCTCTGTGTTGGAAGAAGTGCAGCCAGAGTGCTCCTTGGAAGCCAAGATGGCCAAACTTCGTCTCTCATACTTCGGACACATTGTCAGGAGATACCAGTCACTGGAGAAGGATATCCTGTTTGGTAGGGTGGAGAATCAGAGAAAAAGAGAAACACCCCCATGAGATGGATTAGCCAAGTGGCAGCATCAATGGGCTCAAGTGTGGCAATGATAGTGAGGTTGACCCAGGATTGGGCAGTGTTTGTTCTGCTGTGCATAAGGTCGCTTTGAGTTGGTACTGACTGGATGGCACCTAACAATAACAACAACCAAAATTACTCCTTTGAAATGCAAATAAAACAGTTACCATACTCTTCTGAGATGACTTCTCTGCTTTGAAATTAACAGTCCCAGCAGGTTCCCTTGGAATCCTTTGCTTTGATTGGACACCCCTACTATTTTTGAAAGACATATTACTAAGACTAAGCCTATTACTGAGATCATGTATGCAGCCTGTTTGGAATATATCCATGTATTTATGAACTGGAACCTAAGTAGCAATAATTTTGACTTCTCAACTTATATGCAAAAACTGAGCAATGATAAAGGATGACAGAAGAACTGATGCATTCAAATTTTGATATTGTAGAAGAATATTTAATATACTGTGGGTTGTCAGAAGAATGAATTATTCGGTCTTGAAATAAATACAAACTGAATGATCTTTAGAATCAAGTATTACAGGATTTCAATTTGCTTACTTTGGAAATGTTTTCAGGAAAGCCCAATTACTAGAAAAAGAAATCATATTTAATAAAGGTCAGTGGAAAGGAGGGAAACCCTCAATGAGCTGGAAAGACATAAGAGCCAAACCAATGGATTAAAACACACATATAATCTTAAAAAAAAAAATAGTACAAGGCCAGATAATGTTTCTTTCTGTTATATATAAGATCATCGTAATTTGGAACCACCTCAATGACACTAGCAAACACATAAGAGTTGTTGTTGTTAGATGCAGTCAAGTAGGAATCAACTCATAGTGACCTAATGTACAATAGAATGAAACACTGCTAAGTCCTGCACCAACCTCACAATCCTTGCTATGCTTGATCCCATTGCTGCTGCCACTGTGCCAGTCCATCTCTTTGGTGGTCTTCCTCCTTTTTGTTAACCTTCCACATTACCAATCATGATGTCCTTCTCCAGGGACTGGTCTCTCCAAATAATATATCCAAAGTATGAGAAACGAAATCTAGCTATTTTGGCATTATGTCTGTACTTCTTCCAACACAGATTTGCTTGTTCTTTAGGCAGTCCATGGTACTTTTAATATTCTCCTTCAGCACCATTGTGCACTGATGACATTGACGAAGAACAAGCTTCTGGGAATTGATGGAATACAAACTGAAATTTTTCAACAAAGTGTTGTGACACTGGAGCCACTCACTTATCCATGCCAAGAAATTTGGAAGACAGTTAAATGGACAACTGATTAGAAGAGATCCATATTTTACCCATTTCTAAAAGAGGTAACACAACAGAATGGAAAAATCATCTGACAATATCAGTAATATAGCATGCAAACAACATTTTTAAATTACATACATATATAATATATATCTACAATATTATACTTGTATATATATAGTTACATATGCTTATTTTATACTATAAATTAGAATCCATTTTATAATACCATCTTTTTAGTAGCATCTAAATGTCACTCATGCTACTAAAAAGAAGGCATCAGTCAGGAGTCCTGGTATGGCGCTATAGGTTAATGTGCTAGACTGCAAGGTAGGTTTGAACCACAAGGTGGGTGGTTCAAGCTCCTTGGAAATCCTATGCAGGGTTGCTATAAGTCAGAACCAGCTCAGTGGTACTTAACAAAAACTACAACAAAAAAATATTAGTCATGAGAAAAATGAAAGCAGTATCAGGTGAGAAGAATATTTTGTTTGGATTTTTTGTTTGTTTTATTTTAGTAAGTTGTTAATAGCACTATCAAAATATCTTATTGAATCTGAGCCTGTAGAAGAATTTTAGAGTGTGCTTTCCTGTGGAGTGGTTAAAGAAGGGAGCACTGATGCTTCAACATTTTACATTAGAATGTTGCTAAGTGAATATGCATTTTGCTATTGGAATTAATATGAATTAAGTTAAAGATGTTTGATTTTCCTTTTCTTTTTATAAACAGTTTATTTATAAGTGTACTCACATAACCTTCATATGGTAAATGCTCAAATACTAAATATGTCATCACGTTGAATTCCTACTCATTAATTAACAACCCTACAGGACAGTGTATAACTGCTCCACAGGGCTCCTAAGACTCTATATCGTTACAGAAGTACACTTACATAGCTTTCTCCCATGCGGTGTTTGATGAGTCTGAAATGCTGACTGGTTTTTAGTTAAGTGCTTAATTACTATGCTAACAGAACTTCTATAATATGCTATTTGCTTTTGTTGTTGTTAAGAGTTTCCAAGGAGTGGTTGTGGGTTTGAACTACTTTGTGGTTAGCAATCCAGTGTTTGTTTCATGGTGGTGGTGGTTGTAAGCAGTTTGACCTGTATAGGGTTTTTAAAGTTGGAAATCTTTACGGGAGCAGATAGCCTCATATTTTTCATGTGGATCTGCTGGTGGTATTAGCAGCCCAATACCTAACTCCCTGCACTACCAGGGCTCCTTAGTACTTATTTAGAGAACATATCATCAGGAAGTTATATGTCACTCATATATCCTCAAGAATAAAAGTTGGATGGCTGTCTCATACATTATTTGTAATCTTCCTGTCAGTTATAATATATGCTTATATAAGAATTGAAAGTAAGCCAAACAGTAAGTGTACTTATTCATGGGCAGCACCAGAACAGCTGTGAGACATTTAAAGTCATATTTAGCTGAATGAGAACCAGGTGATTCTTTTAAGGAACAGATTTGTGCAAAGAGCAACCAATTGGAGATAGTCTTCTTCCAATAAAAAGAAATGTAAGTGCCCTCAAATTTATGTGGAATGTTCTTCCTAAACACAGTTCATTGTTTAATTCAGCTTACTACCTTAGATTAATAAACTAGCAAGTTTCCCATATGAGTGAGACATTTCTTTTTGAATTAGATTTTTAATCTAGTGACATCTTGTGAATGAAAAAATAAAACG
>NW_006409033.1:572785-580729 GCF_000296735.1 Chrysochloris asiatica | reverse complement strand
ATTCATTCATTCATTCATTCATTCATTCATTCATTCATTCATTCATTTTTCCAAATTTCATGAACTAAACCAAGGGAGGGGCGTCACACCTTACTCTATGGCCCAACCCAGGCACAGAGAGGCTGGAGGGGCAGACAGGGAGAGGAGGGGAACATTCTGAGACCCCCTCTGATGGTGGTCAAATGGTGGATGGCCACAGGGAGAAACTGGGTCCCTCAGAGAAACAGCTGACTGGAGGAACACACACATTGATGTCTCAGGGTGGCACCCCTGCCTGGAATGCAGGGGCGTGAGGGGACCTGAGCAGGTAAGGCTAAGCGATCAGCACTGGATCGCAGGTCAGTCGTGAGTGGGTCATGCTGGATCTGGATCGTTTGGTGCAGCATCAGGGCCTGTAACCCTGCCCGGTTTTTAATGGCTGCTCCGACATTGCGCTTCTAGCTTGTACCACACATGCATGCGCTCCAGGTCCACTTCAGCACTCCACAACTTCTCCCAGCAGTAGTGGCGATTGCACTGGCGCTTGGGCAGATGACAGAGGTCACCTGTGAACTCAAACACATCTTGTACAAGGAGGCACCCACATATCTCATCAGCTGGCACTTTGGGATCCTGTGAGTGCTCTGGACATAGTCCCTGGAGTCGTTTACAGTATGTTTTGCTCTGAGGATTGTAGACATCACAGAAGAGACAAGTGGCCCCCTCAGTGCGTGTGGGGTACATGGACCCAAAGGATGTCTGGCTTTCATAGTTAGCATAGCAGTGCTTCATGTGGCACAAGGCAGCATGTGGGTTGATGGGGTGCCCACAGCAGATGCAGAAGATCTGCAGGTCTGTGTCGTCAACCTCATTGCTCTCCTTGTCCTCCTCACCCACAGACTGCTGCTTGGCACGCAGAAAGATAGCCTCCAACTCTTGGAATCGGCGCTCCATCTCCTGAAGGCGGGTGCGAGCACTCTGCTTCTCAGGACATATGCGTTCCAAAAGTTTCTTGCCATGCTCCTTAGCAATGAAGGGGCTCTGCTGCCACTGCTGGATGTGTGGGCTGCCAGTTTCATGCTGCAGTCATCTGAGCAATACTTGGTTGGAGTTGGGCTGGGCAGGGCGCACACAGCCAGGTCCCAGGAACTGCGGTAGTGTTGCAGGGTCCTTGATATCAGTCAGCTCCGGGTGTTTCCATTTGTCTTTGTGTTTCTGCTTTTGATGATGCCTTTTGTATTGCTCCTCCTTCTTCTCACTCTTCTCCCGGCGCTTCATGTGCTTCACTTTCACTGCCCTCTTCCTCAGCGTGGGATCCAGGAACGAAGACTCCTCAGTGTCATTCATCTAGGGCAAGCCTTGGTCATCAAAGGCCCCCTTTACAGAAGTCCTGGTACAGGTTGGGGTCCCGTACTAGGTCCTCGTCAAAGAGTGGCCCAGGTGTGGCTGTAGCCTCAGGTGGCTCCTTAACGGATGACACCATAGCCCCCTCGTCCTCACGGATGCGTCCCATCTTCTGAGATGGCTGTGTCTGCTGTTGGTGGGCCTTAGCAGGGATTCTGAGGACGTCACCAGAGAGAGCGAGGAAGAGAAGTACTTGTACGATTCCAGGGCACGAAGCTGGCACTGGCATAACCGACACTTCTGCCAGATCTTGTTGGGGCCCCTGAACTTCTTCATGTCCCGGCAGAAGTCACAGTAGCCACAGTCCTCAGTGCGCCTGCACGCCTCACACTCGACGCACATGCGGGCTAACAATTTGATTTGCAGCTGGTAGTGGCGAAGCTGGGTGTGGGCACCAAGGGCTGTGGAGAGGCTTTGTGGGGAGAAGCAGAACTCCGGGCAAGTATGGCGGTGACCCCTGTCCCAGACCCCACCCGGCACTGCAGGTCCGGATCAGGGGCAGGCCTCTTGCGCCCTCCACCCTCATCCTGGGACTCACTGCTGTCCAGTTCACTGCCATCCTGCTCCTGTGACTTCTTGTCTCAGTAGCAGATCTCTAGCTTGGGGTCTTTCCTTCTCTCCGCACTCCCAACAGTACCACTCCCGAATGGTCTTGGCCATCTTCTCTGTGATCTGGATGCAGTCCCCATTGGAACCACTCCTTGCAGTTGTCACACCCAATCATGAAGCGGGTGATGTCCGGCTTGCGGCAGATGCAGTAAATGGGTGCATTTTCCCCTTTCTCCGACTTGCTGTCTCCCCAGCTCTGGTGGCTCTGGATCTGAACCATCGCCGTCCATAACTTGTCACCAGTGCACCCGCTAGCAACACCCGCACAGACCACTCCGCGGCATCCCTGCCATTGCATCTACCATATTATTAAAAGTTTCTTGTTGTTAAGTGCCGTTGAGTCGGTTCCGACCCATAGCGACCCTGTACAGGGTTTCCGAGGGTGTAAATCTTTACAGGAGTAGAAAGCCTCATCTTTCTCCTAATTTAAAGAAAAAGAAATAAAATGGAAGCAGGTGTTGTACTGCTTTTTAAAGGTTAGGAATCACTGCTTGGAGAAGGTCAGTACACCCCAATGTAATCGCAGCTCAATCAATGGAAACTCAGTGGATGCACGGAGAACTTCACTCAAGCTGTGTTGAATCACGGTGACATTTCCATGAATTCTCAACTCTTTGCCCATAAATTTCTGAAGTGTATGTGTAGGATTACCTTAATGAATATGATAGCATGGATCCACCGAACTGAACAAAATGAAGTCAGTTTAGTTTGCTGTTGTTGTTGTTAAGTGCTGTAGAGTTGATTCAGACCCGTAGCGACCCTGTATAAGGTTTCCAGGAAGCAGCTGATGAGCTTGAACCACCGACTATGTAGTTCAAATGATTTTGCAGTCTGATGCATTAGCCCTTGTTGTTGTTTTTAAGTGCCGTGGAGTCGGTTCCGACTCATAGCGACCTTGCACAGGGATTCTGGGACTTTAAAGCAGAAAGCCTCATCTTTCTCCCGTGGAACAGCTGGTAGTTTCAAACTGCTGACCCTGAGGTTAGTAGTCCGATTCGTAACTACTATGCTACCAGAGGTCCTTTGTTGTTGTTGTTAAGTGCTGTCCAGTCGATTCCGACCCATAGCAACCCTGCATAGTGTTTCTGAGGAGCAGCTGGTGAACTTGAACCACCAACCTTGCAGTTCAAACGGCTTTGCAATCTGGCGCATTAACCCACAGAACCACACCAGATCTCCATTGTTGTTGTTAAGTACCGTGGAGTCGGTTCTGACTCATAGCAAGCCTGTACAGGGTTTCCGAGGCTGTTAATCTTTACGGGAGCAGAAGCCTCATCTTTCTCCCTCGGAGAAGCTGGTAGTTTCGAACTGTTGACCTTGCGGTTCGCAGGCCGATTCGTAACCACTACGCTACCAACCCTGCAAATGAGGAACTTAGTTTAAAAATTACTAGAGATGACCTCATGGTCCTGAAGATGAATAGGATGTGCTTACGCCCACCCAGATAGTTATGTAAGGAACTAAGCAGTTTACATCCTAAAAGGTAAAATATTTGAGAAGGATCATTGCCTTATTGTTTCCTTTTCCCTAAAGGTAGACTGTTTGAAGAAGTTTATTGCTTGTTTCTGTTTCCAAAAAATGCTATTTTGATGTTAAAATAGATTAAGTGTACATCCAAATGTAACTTACCCTATGTAATGTGCCCTCTTCATAACGGACAGGACGGTCTTGAGAAATTATTCTCTCCGTCCTCCAGACTGCTGGCTTTCTGCTAATAGGGCTTGGATTGGATCTCTTTGCCTTCTCTAAGATTGACTACAGTGACAGGTGGAAAACCTTTGTTTTGGTTTGGCAACATTTCTGGCAACCATGCTCAAGGACCTTGAGACATCCCCAGTAAGTAGTATTACTAGCAAAGGAACTTGGTGTCCTTTGTGGGTGATATTGGCTGCTGGAAGACCCTCTGACCCCCTTGACAGGTGAACCCAAGAGCAGAGTAACTGAACACTTCAAGCAGCACTGCCAAGAATCTTTTTCTTGGGCGTCTTCGGCCCAGTGTCTCCTGCACTCACAGTAGCTTTCACTTTTGAGATGCCCTTGCTGTATTCTGGGTGCACACATTGGGGTATGGTAGGCAGGAAGTAATTTCCTAAAAATGTTCCCTCTGTTTCTGTTAAGGTTACCCTCTGTATCTGAAAATGGGGAGTATAGGAGCTCTGGTAGCATAGTGGTTACAAATCGGGCTGCGAACCACAAGGTCACCAGTTCGAAATTACCAGCTGTTCCGCAGGAGAAAGATGAGGTTTTCTGCTCCTGTAAAGATTTATAGCCTTGGAAACCCTGTACAGGGTTGCTATGAGTCAGAACTGACTCCATGGCACATAACAACAACAACAACAAGGACTCCATCAAAAAGGAAAGCCCTAAGGGCATAATTCGGTCTCACAGGTTTTTGTATGGGTACCCTCTTATGACATAAAAGAAAATTGTGTTTTACTGTACTACATCTTGGCCAATGCACAATCTAGATTATGGAAAAAATAATCTTTGAAAGGATCCTGAAATTATTATACCATTTTACAGCTTGAACTATTTAACCACTGTGTCAGTTTGCCAATCTGTTTGTAAAATTACTTTGTTTTTGTTTTGTATTTATGTTTAAGAAATCCAAGACAACCTGGAATTCCAAGAATAGGTAAATTATATCATTTACATGTACTATAATGCATTTATATTGCCAATATGAAAACTATGCAGAGGAAAATGACTACTGATGAGTGTTAGGTGAAAACAGAGTTCTAACCAGGCCTCTGTGTGAATATACAAAGAGATGAGTAACTGCTTTTTTACAAAATGTAGCTATTGATTGTAGAATTGTCTTATTATGACTCCTGCGGCTACTAGCAGGCAAAAATAATAGCCTGACCTAGTGAACTGCCCCTGGCATTTTCAGCCACTAAGAAAAGCAGTTTGGAAGTGATTTCTCTATACCATACCCTTCAAAGGTCCCATTTTGGTCAAGGTCTACCTGGAACAGAGGCAGGACAATACCCCCTCTTCAGATGCCCGTAGTATTGACTATGGAAGGGCAAGCTGCAGGATATTACTGGGCACATCTTCCTTTCTCTTCCTTGGACTTGTTAAATAGGAAAAATTCAAATCCTTCTTATTGAGATATTGTTAAGTGCTATTGAGTTAGTTCTGACTCATGACGACTCTGTGTGGGGTTTCTGAGGTGCTGTTGTTGAGCTTGAACTGCTGACCTTGTGATTTGGATGGACTTTGCGGTCCAGAACATTGACCCACAGTGCCACACTAGGATGATCCAACCAAAATGGCAAATTTAAAAACTACTATTTTTGCTACCCAAGTGGTTACGAATCAGGCTGCGAACTGCAAGGTCAGCAGTTCAAAACTACCAGCTGTTCCACCAGAGAAGGATAAGGCTTCCTGCTCCCGTAAAGCTTTATAGCCTCGGAAACCCTGTACAGGGTCACTATGAATCGGAATCAACTCCACGGCACATAACAACAACAACATCCTAATTGGGCAGATATTCAGGCTCTATTGATCCTGCTTCTGACCATCGAAAAAAGAAGGCTGGTCTGAGATAAGGCACAGGATGAAGCAGCACGCATCCATGGAGAAAAACCGGAATGCGACCCTGGCTCCAGTCAAGACAATTTCTCTATGTGAGTCAAACTGGAATCTAAATGACTGTGCCGGCTTGAGTCGGTACCGAATTGATGGCACCTAACAACAACAACAAACCACAGCTGGAACACTATAAAAGGTGCATTCTCAGAGGTCTGAAGACGGGGTTTATTAAACAAAAGAGCTTGAACGTGGCACAGGCAGTTCAGCAGAAGCCAACTGAGGACCCCTCTGAACTCCTCAAGTAAATCTACCAGGCCTACTGTATGTACACAGGCCTTGATCCCAAGAACTCAGCAAATATCCTAATGGTTAACATAATTTTTATCTTCCAAAAGACCCTCAATATTAGAAAGAAACTCTGGAAATGCGACAGGGCAACTGGCATGAATCCATCCTAGCTGGTCGACATCACCTTTCAGGTACTGAACAGCCAAGAGCACGAGAAATCTCAGGCTATTACTGTCTTCCTAAAGACCACTATAGGTAAGGGCTGTGGGGCTCCAGGGAGGGCCCTTGAAAGGAAAGAGGGCCTTAAATAAGGACCAGTGTACTTATTGCAAAAATGTGGACACTGGAAAAATGGATGTCCAAATCTCAGGGAAGGATCTGGCAGTAAAAGCCACCTTCCAACTCAACAAATGTTTGAACAAGCTTCATTATTTGCAGAAGACTAACGGTACTGGAGGGGACAGGGGTCCAACATAATTTAGCACGAGCCTCTGCCATCCCTTTTGCCCCCTCCAGTTCCCCTGCCAGGAAACTCTGATGAAAATAACAATGGGGTGCAGAGTGTGGATTTTGGTGGACACTGGGGGTACTTATTCAGCAGTCAATGTTGTTGTTACTGTTAGGCGCCGTGGAGTCGGTTCCAACTCATAGGGATCCCTATACAGGTTTGCCAAGGCTATAAATCTTTACGAGAGCAGAAAGCCTCATCTTTCTTTTGCAGAAAACCTGGTAGTTTCGAACTTCTGAACCTGAGGTTAACAGCCCAATCAGTGGTCAATATGCCTCTAAATTTCCCATCGTTCCATACATTGATGGTGACTGAGATCTCAGGGAGGCTTGAGGACCAATTCTTCCTGAAACCCCTAGACTGCTTCACTGGGGAAAAGAAAATGACACACATTTTCCTACATATTTCTGACTGCCCAGTCCCCTTACTGGGTCAGGACCAGCTTCCAAAGTTGCATGTTCAAATAACCTTTCTTCCTGACACCAAAAGTCTGCAGATGGAGGTTGCTCATGAACATGCCTGGCAATTACTGATTCAAACTCCAGAAACCAGTTACATTGGCCTTAGGATGTCGACAATCAGGTAAACCCCTTGTGTGGGCAAGCGGAACTCTGGAGAGAGACAAAAAGCATCCCCCATCGAGGTCTGGTTGAAACCTGATGCTGACCATCCCACAGAAACCAATATCCTCTCAAGAAAGAGGCTGAGAAATTTACTCTGGCCAACTCATCACTTTCCCCATCAGGTCATCTCCCTGATGCAACAGAAGAGAAGCCTATGGCTCACAACAGGACGGATGAGGTGATAGCAGGGTATTTTACAGGACAATCCCAATATTACCTTGAAATTAATGGGGCAAATAAACCTGCAATCCTCCTCCCTGTTGTGGCAACTGGAGGGCTGAACCATGATTGTATAGAAATCATTGACCAAGTATTTTCCAGCCAATCTGTCCTGTTTGATCAACCATTACACTTGGTGAACTAGATGTTGTTCATGGATAGAAGTAGTTACATGGAGAAAGGGACTTGGAGAGCAGGGTGTGTGATAGTAATCTTACAAAACCAAGTGGAGGCAGTAGCCCTCCTGCCGGGGACCTCGGATAAAAATGCTGAACTGATTGCACTGACAAGGGCATTAGAAATGTTGGCAAGAAAGACTGTGAATTGGCAAGAGGACTTGAATTGGACTAAGACAGAAGAATTTGACAGGTTAAAGTATGAAAAATGAATGATAATGGAATTTTCCTGGTTCTGAGATGTTAAAAGCTAGTATGTAATTAATTGGCAAAAGAATGGTTCTAATCCTGTGAAAACTAGTCCCTGCTCTTCTTAAATGAGTCCATGAAATGACCCACTATGGGAAAGAGGTCTTGGTTTGATTCATTAGGCCCTAGCTCCAAGGCAAGAAATATTCAAAAGAATCATTAAGGATGTTAGCTCTGTTTTACCTGTCCTGCACCAATATCAAGGTAAACAATCAAAATTGGCAGGTCAGCAACTCAAAAGAAGGAACAAATCCTTACAGCAAGAAACATTCCCACCCCCTCCACACACAGAGTGGACAGAGATGGGCAACTTGGACATTGAATACTCAAATGGGGGGGGGGGACTACAAAG
>NW_006409033.1:570540-572212 GCF_000296735.1 Chrysochloris asiatica | reverse complement strand
TAAAAAAAAAAAAAAAAAAAAAATTGGCAGGTCAATTTCATGCAGATATCCCCAAGCTGGGGAATTAAATAATTGCTTGTTTTGTTTTTGTAGACACCTTTTCTGGTTGGATAGAGGTTTTTTTCCACCCAAAGTGAGGGAGCTTCAGAAGTAGTAAAAACCCTCTTGAAGGGGATTATCTCCAAGTTTGAACTTCCAAAAAGTGTCCAAAGTGACAACAGAGTAGCAAACACCTACAGATGAAATAGAGATTGCACTCAACATGGAGACCCCACTCCAAGAAAGTGGAGAAAATGAACCACACTCTAAAGAGACAAATGGCAACTCTATGAGGAAATGGATCTCATTGAGACCAGATGTTGCCTTAGCCCTGTTCTGAATTCAGATAGCCCCAAGGAGTGGGGTTAAACTGAGCGTTTATGAAATTGTCTACAGCTAACCTTCTTAGTCTTCTTTCCTCAACCTTATATCTGACCTCAATCAGGATTTGAAAGTGCATCAGTAAACACAATACCTCCACCATGCACTTCCTAATTTTCTAAAAATTTGCTCTTCCCAGGTTTGCTTCTTTCTAGGGTAACCTGCACTCTTCCAGCCTAAAGATTATGTCCTGTTCAAAATGTTGAAAAATGGGCCTGATACCCAGTTAGAGGAGAAGTGGATGGACTTGGGAGACCCTGCTGATGAACCCCACTGCTCTCAGACTCATGGGCCTTAAGACCTAGACTCACCACACCAGTCAAGTGATGTCCTGGAGAAAAATGGGCTGTGAATTCTTCCTCAAATCTCAAACTGTGATAAAGGCAATGTTAATCTTCTCTCTCCTGCTATGGTTTGGACATTCAGTTGAAAACATTTAAGCATATTTAGCAAAGCATGTAAAAAAATGGGTCTGATTTCTTTGTAAAGGGAAATTGTATGTTGAACAAATCTTTACCTTCTGCCTTATTGGGATTAGTACTTTTATAAATCAGCTCCAGCAGGGTGGTTCCTCCTCTGTGGAATTAAGGCCTTCTCCTACATCCCTGTTACCTTTACTAGGAGAAGGGGGATGGGGCCTGTACTTTTGGAAAACTCATCACCTTCCTGCTCTGGAGAAATGTCGGGGATGACATAAAACACAATAATTGAGAAGCTGAGGCCTTGTGACCTGGACGAAAATCCAAACCCATGGCCCTCCTTGGTATTGAAAACTCAATTACTGAGAAGCTGAGGCCTTGTGACCTGAACGAAAATCCAAACCCATGGCCCTCCTTGGTATTGCGAGCCATGAACCCTGAGGGCCCAGGAAGTGACCTCCTGGGATCCCGGGTTCATTGGTGTTTGTGAACTCACTGGGTGGCTACCTCTGTACAATTCCTAATATTGTCCATTCTATGCTTTTAACTCCAGTAATTTTAGCTTCTGAGAAAATGGTTTTTATAATGCCTTTCTTAATGTCTCCACTGTGTTGGCAGTGCGTAGGGTCCTGGGAACGAATCTTTCTGAGGTACAAGCGATAGCCACCTGGGATAAGTGCCAGAACTGCTCCTTATTTGATTATTCAGTTATGTTTAATATTAACTTAGAACATGAGCTCTTGATTATCCATGTACATTAATAAAACCGAATTTCGCCCTAGAACCGATGCAGTAAAACTTCCTCAGAGGACGAACAAGGAAAGGTTTACTGG
>NW_006409033.1:568086-570035 GCF_000296735.1 Chrysochloris asiatica | reverse complement strand
AGGCCTAAAGATTAATCTATAATAGCTTGCTTGAACCTTTTCCTGTAGAAACAAAAATGTTAGATTGCTAAG
Source organism: Chrysochloris asiatica (assembly GCF_000296735.1). Taxonomy (NCBI): domain Eukaryota; kingdom Metazoa; phylum Chordata; class Mammalia; order Afrosoricida; family Chrysochloridae; genus Chrysochloris; species Chrysochloris asiatica. The sequence continues at coordinate 569,963 of NW_006409033.1, read as the reverse complement.
AAAATTGTGGTGTACCTAGAAAATATCTTAAAGGTTGTTCCTGTGAATCGTTGTGTCCTATCCTTGAATTTCTCCTTGAAAAAGTTAATAAAAGACTGGGGTAGAGATAGTTCTGCGTGCATTCTTGGCAGCAGGTCTATCTGCCTGTCAGCTTGTATCCACTCTGGTCTCCGAGTGTTTCTTTTCTCTCTTGCCTCTCCAGACATCCCACCTAGAGTTAGTTCTGTGTGCAGTGTCTGCCCCAGAGCAGTCTGTCTGGCAGCTTGCATCAAACCTGTGTGTCTGTCTTCTTTGTGTCTGTTTTCTCTGTCTTCTTTGTGTCTGTTTTTTTTCTCTCTCTCTATTATCACCAGACACCCCACCTTCGTGTACTCACCCCCTTGTCGAGGCCAGACCCCGGCCGAGAAAGGATCTGACTGATTAGACCTCATCGGCAAGTCACCTAGGAGCTAGTGCTCCCTCTCTTGACTTCCACATCGATCTACATCTGCTGAACCTGTGACTCTATTCTTTTTTAAATAATGCCTGCTATAGTCGTGATCCTATATGTTGTAATCAACAGACTTGCCCATACAATAGTAAAGACCCTTGATGCCACCTCCCAGACATTCATTGCCCTAAGTGTAGAACTGAAACAAGTCAGGGAAGTAGTATATTATAGATTTTTTTGCTTCTATGACATAATCATGGATGTGGCTGTGTTGTTTTAATCTCTCTAACAATTCAGACATCTGAAGTTAGTTGTTTTAGCTACCTAATCTAAAATTTCTGTGCATATTAATAGTGAGGGTATTGAAGTTTGTATTGTAAAGAGAAGTTTTATATGTTATTGTATTCAATGCTCACTTTACTGTATTGCTTTTTGTTTTTCATGACCTAAGCTTAGTTCTTTTAATCCAAAAAAATAATGCCTGGGATCAAAGTAGCTATCTTCATTTAAAACAGATTTCATAGAAATGAAATCTAAAAATAAGAGTAAGGAATGATAGCATGGATCTACAGACCTAAACAAAATGGAGTCAATTTAGTTATTTGTTGTTGTTATGCACCATCGAGTCAGCTCCGACCCATAGTGACCCTGCATAGGGTTTCCGAGGCTGTAAATCTTTACCAGAGCAGAAAGCCTCATCTTTATCCCACAGAACACTGGTAGTTTCAAAATGCTGACTTTGAGGTTAGAAGCCCAACTTGTAACCACTACACTAATTTAGTTATCAGGTCTTGATAAATGAAGACCCTGCAAATGAGGAATTTACTTTAAAAATTACTCGAGATGACCTCATGGTCCTAGAAGAACAAGATGTGCTTAAGCCCACCCAGATAGTTACCTCAGGAACTAAGCAGCTTGGATCCTTAAAGGTGAAATGTTTGAGAAGGATTATTACCTGATTGTTTCTTTTCCCCTAAATATAGAATGTTTGAAGAAGTTTATTGTTTATTGTTTCTTTTTCCAAAAAAATGATATCTTGATGATAAAAGAGATTAAGTTTACACCCAAATATTACTTACCCTATACAATGTGCCCACTCTTCATAATGGGCAGGACAGTCTTGAGAAATTATTCTCTCCATCCTCCAGACTGTTGGCTTGCTATTAATAAAGCTTGTATTGGATCTCTCCCCATCACTGTGATTGACTGCAATGAGAGGTGCAAAACCTTTGTTTGAGTTTGACAACAGATGTACTAAGTCAGAAAACCTTGGTGTGGGCCCTTGAATATTCATTTTAATAAATGCTTCACATGAACCAACTGCCAAAGCTAGTGCAGATGAAATAGAAGAATTCTGTCAACTTCTTCAATCTGAAATTGATCAAACATGCACTCAAGATGTGTTGATCATTACTGGTGATTGGAATGCAAAGGTAGGGAGCAAATA
>NW_006409033.1:561289-566422 GCF_000296735.1 Chrysochloris asiatica | reverse complement strand
CACCACTGGACCAATAAACAACATTCTTATCAATGGGGTAAAGATTGAAGTTGTCAAAGACTTCACTCTTGTTGGATCAACTATCAACACTCAAGGAAGCAACAGTCAAGAAATCAAATGACGTATTGCATTAGGCAAATCTGCTGCACAAGACCTTTTTAAATTCTTGAAGAGCAATGAGGACTACGGTGCAGTGCACCTTGAGGACAAAGGTCAGCTTGAGGACTAAGGTGTACCTGACCCAAACCATGGTATTTTCAATAACCTTATATGCATGTGAAAGCTGGACAGTGAAAAAGGAAGACCATAAAAGAATTGATACTTTTGAGTTAGGATGTTGGAGGAGAAGATTGAAAGTGCCGTGGGCTGGCCAAAGAGTGCAGCCAGAGTGCTCCTTGGAGGCCAAGATGGCCAAACTTTGACTCTCATACTTAGGACATATTGTCAGGAGGGACCAGTCACTGGAGAAGGAAACATGTTTGGTAAGGTGGAGGGTCAGAAAAAAAGAGGAAGTCCCCCAATGAGATGGATTGGCCAAGTGGCAGCATCGATGGACACATGGACACATTGATGGCACAGTAGTGAGGTTAGCCCAGGATCAGGCAATGTTTCTTTCTGCTGTGCATATGGTTGCTTTGTGTCAGTACCAACTCGATGGCACCTAACAACAACAAACTTGAAAACTACCGTGTTGATGAGCTATTTAATTAATTACTATCTTAATTTTGGATAGAGTTTATTTCACAATACCTTAGAACCAAATACTTTCTGCTAGATACATACCTTACCCATAGGACACATGGGTCATCTAGGGAAAAGACATCCACTCCAAAAAAGGGAATTCACTCTTTGCCACTATAAGTTCCTTTTACATACAAGTGAATGGAGTGCTAGTTTCCAGCTTCTCTAAAGCTATAGGAATAGAATTTAAACTTTCTAGAATGATGTGTTCTTACAAAATACCAAAAAACAAAACAAAACACCGTATACACTGCCATCAAGTTGATTTTAACTCATAGAGACATGTATAGTGTTTCTGCTCTTTCTGAGAGTTTCATCTTTCTCCAGCACAATGACTAGTTGGTTTAAACTGTTGACCTTGTTATTAGCAGTCCAGTGCTTAACTTGGTCTTACATAATTGCTTTTTTGTTATAAAGAGCCTTCGAGTTGGTTCCCCAAAACAATAGTGTAAAAAGCAGCATTATTATTCTCAACAGTTTTTCAGGTCAGGAATTTGGAAATGTGCATTGGGCATGGACTCTCTCTGCACCACAATATCTGTAGTCTCAAGAAGAATCAGTCAAATGATTCAAATGATGAAGTAGAAACCTCTCAAATTGAACAATCCACTTGCAAGAACTCTTCTGCACTCACATGTTTGATGTCTATATGGGGTCTCTCCAGCATGGTGGTCTCAGGGTAGTCAATCATTTTACATCACTGTTCACAATTTCCCAACTAAATATTTCTAGAAAACAAGGCATAAACTGGTGAGGATCTTATCCACCTTTATTGTTATTATTAGATGCCATCAAGTTGAATCCAACTCATAGCTTGCATAAAAACACTAGACCGCAAGGTTGGTTTGAACTACAAGGTCAGTGGCTCAAACTCACTAGCCACTGCTTGGAAACCCTATACAGAGTTGGTATGAGTCAGAACCAACTCGACAGCACTTAACAACAATAACATATGGTAGGGTAGTGGATACGAATCGGACTGTGAACCGCAAGGTCAGCAGTTCGAAACTACCAGCTGTTCCGGAGGGAGAAAGATGAGGCTTTCTGCTCCCGTAAAGATTTACAGCCTCAGCAACCCTGCACAGGGTCTCTATGAGTCGGAATCGACTCCACGGCACATAACCACATGTATATATTTTAAGTCATTATTGTTAAATGCCCTCGAGTCGATTCTGACCCATAGTGACCCTATATAGGATTTTCAAGGAGAAACTGGTAAGCTTGAACCACCAACCGTATGGCTCAAATGGTCTTGCAGTCCATTAACCCCCAGCACCATATCAGGAGTCTATATTTTAAGTAGATTGTCATTTTATAAATTCAAACATCTAGCTAATTTTACATATTTTCCATAGTGTTATCATGTGCTTTCTGAACCTATCAACAAATTCTCTCTTCCTTGCCCTGGGGTGATTCAGTTAATATACAGCTGGTAACTAAAAGCTGGAGGCTGAATACACAAAAAGACACCTTGAAAGGAAGACTTGCAATCTCCTGAAAAATCAGTCACTGAAACGCTATGGAGCACGATTTTACTCTGATACACACAAACTTTCTTTGGATTAGCATTTAACTAAGAGTCAATAACACAATCATTTATTCCTAAATAAACCTAATTTTGTCTAAGAGGCACAACACCACTTCTTGTGCATGGAACACTAGAAAGCATTACATTTCTGAGCTTTGACTGATTTTAAATATCAAAAAGTACAAAAATGGGAAAACATGGCACTAAATAGATTGTGAAAAGGACGTTGTTTATAGTGTAAGAACTGAAAAAAACAGGCAGATTTTCTGCTTGAGTCATTTGACCTAAGAATGTGTGCATCCCAGGACCCAAATTTTTTTGTAACACTGTATGTGTCCACAAATGACCAAGAAATCACTGCAAATATTGATTTTGTGGTTGTGCACAAATTTTAACAATTAGACGAGTTGAAAAATGCATGCAAAAAAATCTGAACATCTGATACTAATAGACAGTACAAAACAGAAGATTTCTATTTAAAAATGGGCAAAAAAAAAATGATCATACATGCCACTAAGATAAAAGCTAAAAACTAGGCACCAAATTGCATTTGTTGTAGTTTAGTGATCTCTGTAAATAACTTCAGAAAATGTATATTGTGTATGTCCTGAAACAGTACATATACATCAATAACTCCATTGTCCATTTTCTCTAGAGTACTTGGGTATGTAAATGAACCACGAAATAGTTGTATGTAGACAATGGGAAAAATTATTCACTAAGCAAATAAATTATTTTATGCATACATTTATAATATATTGGCCTTTTGCTGTGTGAATCAGCCTACCACATCGAGTAATTGCTTGGGTCAATATTTATAATGGAGAGTTGGCTTTCAAATAAATATAAAATAAAAATTAAACAAATTGGCAAAGTGTAGAAATTTTGACTGAGAAAGTTGACATAACAATTTTCACTGTGGACATTCTTCATTTCAAAAACCCAAAGTTCCCACAAGTTTGTCAAATTTTTAGTTCTACAGATGGTTTTTGTCTACATTCATAAAACCAAGAATGAAAAAATGTGCCCAAACCAACTAGAGATCTTGAAAAAAAAATACAAATGGATTCAGAAAATTAAATAAAGACATATAAACAGTGATTAATGCAAATTATGCCCAAAATTTGACATAAAAATTTAATTAAAATAGTAACATTGTCTGTATTATATTTGGGAAGAATATATAAAATCTGAGAATAAAACAGATTGTATAATAAAAAACAGGTAAATTTAAGTAGTAGGAGCTATGGTAGCACAGTGGTTACAAGTCTAACCTCAAAGTCAGCAGTTCAAAACTACCAGCCATTCCTCAGGAGACAGAAGAGGCTTTCTGCTCTAATAAAGATTTATAGCCTCAAAAACACTGTTCAGGTTTGCTATGAGTTGAAACCGACTCCATGGCACATCAACACTTTATTGTAGAGGCACAATCATTTAGAAGAAAAAAATTAAAACTTGTCTTTGACCAAATCACACATAGGGAATCAAAGATTATCATTTTTACACTGACCAGCTCAGCTCCTCATTCCCAGTAAGGATTTTTTATGGTTTTGCATACAAATATTCCTAGCTCCCATTATATGTTCATTTTCATCATATGTTTGATAGTGTGTGACTATTTAGAGAAGGAGGTATATCATTTAAAATGTAAAAATAACGTGTCTTCAATTTATAACATTAATTTTATCTAAATTACGTATTAGAAGAGTTAACAATAAGTATCTTGTTGTCTACAATACTTAATTGACTACCAACAATTTGAAACTTGCAGCAACAAAGCATAGATTAGAAATCTGTGAACCTTATTTAATCTCTTTTTGCAAAAACCTATTCTGTAAATAATAAATATTTAACCATTATTATTTACTTTCTGTAGAAAGCATTTTGAGATCATCGTCTCATAGCTCCCCTGAATGTTTTAGAGAATATGAAGTTGTTGTTGCTATTTTTTGTATTGTTTTTATTGTGAATTGAGTGACAGTTTACATGGGAGAACATCTGTTCTATACTCATTGTTTAATTGCAATGATTACATTCTCCTCCGGGCATCATCATTCAACAGTATTTCTTCTATTCCTTCAGTTTTGGGTTTTTTTTGGGTTTTTTTTGGGGGGCGGGGGGGCAGGAGATATACATACCAACGCTCAAGAATATATAATCATTCAAACAGCCAAAGGGCATATTCTGCAAGTCTGCCCTTGGCTGGCAGCACACAGCCTTTCTCTGTCCATGAGTCAAGAGTCAACTGCTCTATCTCTCCATGTCATCTCTGCCTCCATCTCTTGTATCAATGCTTCTCTGGATGTAGTTGTTGTTTTAAGGTTTCATCGTGTCAGTACCGACCCATAGTGACCTTATGTACAGCAGAAGGAGGGTCAGAAAAAAAGAGGAAGACCCCCAAGGAGATGGACTCAAGCATGGCAACAGTGTTGAGGTTGGCCCAGGATCAGGCAGTGTTTCCTTCTGTTGTTGGCACCTAACAACAACACATGGCACCTAACAACAACAACAACATCGTATTTTTATTTCCAAATTTCTGAGGAAGCACCATACTGTTTTCTAGAGTGGTTGGAACATTTTGCCTTCCCACCAGCAGTGTTGTAGGGTTCCAGTCTCTCCACATCTTTCTCAGCATTCATTGTCCTCTGCGTTTTTGAGCTTCGCTGTTATTGCTGTTATGAGATGAGATCTCTTGTTGATTTGATTTGCATCTTTCTAACGGCTAATGATCATGAACATTTTTTCATATGTTTATTGGCTGCCTGAAATTCTTCCTTGGTGAAGTGTCTGTTCATGTCCTATGCCCCTTTTTTTTTTTTTTTTTTTTTTTAAGGTTTTTATTGTGAATTGTGTGAAAGTTTTCA
>NW_006409033.1:558564-559555 GCF_000296735.1 Chrysochloris asiatica | reverse complement strand
ATAAAGGGCATCCTTGTCTGGTTCCCATTCACAAAAGAACACAAAGGTTCTTTGTTTCTCTGGTTACTTTTATTCCTAAACATTTCATCCTTTGATTGGCTCTTGTAAACAGCATTACTTTCCTAATTTCCTTTTCAGTGGTGTCATTATTAGCGTAGAGAAATCCAACTGATTTTTGTATGTTGATCTTGTACCCTGCCACATTGCTGAATCTTCCAATGATTTCCAGTAGTTCTTTTGCTGAGTCTTTGGGGTTTTCTATCTATAGGATCATATCATCTGCATATAGAGAGAGTTTGACTTCCTCTTTGCCAATTTGGATGCCTTTAATTTCTCTATATTCCCTTATAGCTCTAGCTAAGATTTCCAAAACAATATTGAATAGGAGTGGTGATAAAGGGCATCCATGTTTGGTACCTGTTCGCAAGGTTAAGTCTTTCAGTTTCTCTCCATTGAGAATGATGTTAGCTATTGGTTTTGCATGTTGTTGTTAAGTGCCATAGAGTCAGTTCCGACCCATAGTGACCCTGTACAGGGGTTCTGAGGAGCAGCTGGTGAACTTGAACCGCTGACCTTGCAGTCCAAACAGCTCTGCATTCTGGTGCATTAACCCACAGCGCCACACCAGGACTCCATTTGTTTTGCACAGATGCTCTAATTATGTTGAGGAATTTCCCTTCTATTCCTACTTTATGGAGTATTTTTATAAGGAATGGATGTTGGATTTTGTAAAATGCCTTTTCTGCATCAATCAATATGATCATGTAATTCTTTTCTTTTTTTCTTATTTATATTGATGGTTTTTCTAATGTTAACCAATCCTTGTATCCCTTTGTATCCCTGTTATGAATCCCACTTGATCCTTATGTGTTGTGTGTTTTGTTTTGTTTTGTTTTGACGTGTTGTTGAATTCTGTTGCCTAAGATGTTGAGAATTTTTATATCTGTGTTCATGATGAATATTTGTCTACAATATTCTTTCTTAGTGATGT
>NW_006409033.1:552787-556568 GCF_000296735.1 Chrysochloris asiatica | reverse complement strand
CGAGAAGTAGCTGAGATATTTTTAGTTAATCCTTTTGGAGAAAGGCTTGACCTTGCAACTTTTAGTCTTAGGCTTTAGGAAAATATCACATTTATCTGTGGATTATCAAAGGCTCTGTGTATTAAATTAATACATGTAACAATATTAAGATGAAAAACAATTTACCATTAACTGCCAGTGGCCTCATTTGTTACACTCGGGCCTATAGGGCCTCGAACCTCTGACCAGTCTTACACGGTCCGCAACACTTGCAGACATCATACTGAAGGACCTTGGTTTCTTATCCATTCTGCCACTCTCTGTCTCTTAACTGGTATATTTAATCCGTTGATATCCAGTATAATTATTGATAGGTATGAATCAATTGCTGTCATTGTTTTGTTTGTTTTTGTGGTAGTGCTGGTTTCTTTGTTCTGCATGCTTTCCTGGGCTGAGTCCATGATTTTTGTGTTCTTTATAGACAGATTCTTCATAGCTTTAATGTTTCCCTGTTTTCTTGGATTTTGATTTCCTTGGTATGTTGTGAAGTATTTATTTTCTTTAAGGTTACCATATATTCTATTAACTTTTTTCTCCATTTGAAATGATCTATTTTATCCTAGAATCTCTCTGATCTCCTCACCATCTGGATCTGTGTTCCTATTTTTTTTATGTTCTTTCACATTGTCATTGTTTTTATCATTGACTCACCCACCTGATCCTCTGATTTCATTCTTGTAGTTTAGTTTTGTTCTCAGCTATTCTCTCTGTTTTTTGAGTTGCAGGTGATGCTGTCACATATGTTAATCTCTGGTTATTGTCTGTTCTTCTTGGTTCTCAGTCCAATGAACATCCCTTATGGATGTTTTGAGGCACTGGGCTGGCTTTAACAAAACCCCTTAGTTTTTGTTTATCCTGGAATATTTTTATTACATGATTGTATTTGATTGACAGCTTTGACAGGTAGATAATTCTTGGTTGGCAGGTTTTTTGTTTGTTTTTTTGTTGTTGTTTCATTTCTTTTCTTTTTTATATATGTCTCCCCATTGCCTTCTTGCCTGCATGGTTTCTGTTGAGAGATCAGAATTAATTATGATTTTTCTTGCCTTTGTAAGTAACATTTCTCTTTTCCCTTGCTGTTTTCAGGATTCTAACCTTGTCTTTGATTTTGGACAGCTTGATTATGATATGTTTTGGTGATTTTCTTTTTGGGTCTATGATTTCTGGTGTTCATTGAGCTTCTTGAATATTTATTTTTCATTTTATAGGATGTTAAGGAAATTTTCTTCCTGCAGCTCTCCAACTATCTTCTGTGGATTTGTGTGATTCTTCCTGTTCTGCAATGCCAATAATTCCTACGTTATTCCTCTTAATGTTGTCCCACATTATTCTTAGACGTTCTTCAGATTTTAAAAATAATTTTTCTTCTTGCTCTTCTGTCTTAGCTGTATTGAGAGATTTGTCTTCCAGCTCACTGGCTTCCAATGCTTCAGTTCTACTCCTTTGCCCTTTCAGTGTATTGTCCATTTTTGAAATTTTATTATTAATCATTTGGACTTCTTTTTGCAGGTTTTGAATTATCTCCAGTGCTGTATCTTATTTGATTGTTCCTGTAGTGCTTTCCTGACTTCTTCCTTATTTTTCTTAACTCATATGTGGAGCGTTTGAATGGACCTCAATATCATTTTCCTGAATTCCTTCTCAGGCAGTTACAAAGCTGGCCCTCTTTCCAATGGGAAGTCTAGTTCTATCTCCAGATAATTCGTGTCAGTTACTCTATCTTGTTTCTACACATGTGACAATATGAGCAATTGCTTCTTGGGCATCTTCAATAATTATTTGTGTTTTCAATAATTTTATGAATGTATGTTGATATACTAATAAGCTTTCTGATTGACTCCAGGTAGATGTGGTCAGGAGATGGGATTCCCTTTTCACTTTTCTTATTACTCAACTCAGTGTAACTATAGTAGATATTGGGTGTCTATCAGGTATGTAGCAGTTGGTATTGGTTCTTGACTGGATGGTGGGATTTTACAGGTTGTGATTGCAGCTTGTCTATATGACCAGTATTGCTGTTTTCTTATTGGGTAAAGTAGGGTGAGAAAGTAACAGTGGGACCAAAATACAAAACAGCAATAGCAAAAATACAAAAACAAAACAAAAACACAAAAAATTAGATTGGATACTAGAGTCTATAAGAAAACAAAATCTATAGCAAAATATGAGTATGAATTTAATGCCCCTCCTTTGGCTTCTTGTCTTCAAGGCTGCCTGAGAAATTTCAAGATGTTACTGTTACTCCTTATGACATATTTCAGGATTTAATTTTCATCCTGTTTCCTTTGTAGTCTGTCTCTCTCCCACTCCATAATCCCCTTTCACAACTTTTTACAGTTCAGGGCTGGCTGTAGCTAGTTTTGGAGACTATTCAGTTTTAAGCAGTATCTTCCCCCTTCTAAGATTCTGTGTGCAGTGGTCTTTGCTGAGCAGATCCATGCACATGTGTGGTAAAACCCTCTGGGTGTTGGGAGGTGTCCACTCGCTCAGGCACCCCCTCTAGTCACCAGATTGGAGGTATACAGACTGTGAGAGACCAATGAACAGAGAAGAAAACAATATCCATACTTTAATCTCTGAGAACCAGTCAGACCTCGAAAGTGAGAGTGCCCCTCTTATCCTTCATCTGCTCCATCATATCCCACATGACTGCTATGGGAGTAGCAGGTTGCCACAGATCAGAAAGCACCATCTTTCTTACTTTTTCTACAAATTCCACTGGCTGTAAGCCTTCAAACTTTCTAAATATTCATTCATATGTATTCAGACTTCTGGGACTATCCCCTTAACCTGCTTCATCAGGTATTCTGTGTTATCGTGTGTGGCAGTCTGCACTGCACTTCTCCCTAATCTGCCAATAAGCTTGATGCTACTATTTTACACAATATTGTTGACTCCTAGAAAGCTATTTTATCTTAAAAATTTGGGTCTTTGAGAATTAATATTATATTTATGAAATCATAATTTGTGAAGCAATGTGATATCTATCTGTGCATATATCTAACACTTATCTAATATAGATTTTTGTTGTTGTTAAGTGTCTCCAAGGCTTTGAAAATTTTTTCTTGGGAGCAGAAAGCCTCATCTTTCTCCTATAGAGCTGAGGATAGGCACGAACTGTAAACTTTGTGGATTACTGTACAGCGCTTATCAAATGGAGTAATGTAGCTCCTATTAAGCATATTGTAACTTAGATAGATGATAGGTAGATAGATAGATAGATAGATAGATAGATAGATAGATAGATAGATAGAAAAAGGCAGACCTATACAGATACATACACTCACACACATCAGCAAAAGTCAGTGCAGAGAATGAATGTTTCAGATAAACAATGGAAAAATGTGGCATGTTTCTCGCACTTTGTCTATAGTCTGTATATTCTAGCATTGCGAATCTAAAGGAGTACTGTGACTGTAAGATAAGCATTGGACAGTGCAAAACAAGACCAGTGGTTTGAGCCCAAAAGCTACTCAGTGGCAGAAGGATGAGTTTTTCTGTTCTTGCAAAGATGTAAAGCCTTGAAAATCCTATACACAGTCGCTGTGAGTATAACCAATTTGACAGCATTTAACACCACCAGGGAACATAAATCCAAATAAAGAAATGATAGCAAATTAATTTAATATTCTAAATTAAATCCTTTTATATAATACTTGCTTTTTATAGTTGATTTGTATTATTATTCAAATAAAAGGGTCCTGGTGGTACATTGAGTTAAGCATTGGTTTACTATATTACG
>NW_006409033.1:547335-550282 GCF_000296735.1 Chrysochloris asiatica | reverse complement strand
ATAAGGTTGCTATGAGTCGGTACCAACTCGATGGCCCCAAATAGCAACAAGAGTTTCCAAAGCATATTTCATTCAAAAAATTCTAAAATGCAAAAGGCATTTGCATTTCCATGTAACCTTGGAAGGACTTTGTTGGTTCTAAGAAAGCTAGACCTTGAAAAAAGAAGACTGAAGAATTGAAGTATTAAACAGTGCTGTTGACAAAGAATAGTGAATATACCATAGACAGCCAGAAAAAAATGAACATATAAATCTCAGAAAAAATTCACCCAATATATTCCTTAGAAGTGACTTTAGTACACTTACATTTTTAGAAAAATATTTATTATGAATTAAACAAAGTTTTATTGTGCAGATCATCAGTTTTACATTAAAAAATCAGATACTTCATCTGATTTCAATGGCAGCAATACTCTCAAATTAGCATCATTTATCCCACTTTTTTACATTGCCACTATTATTCAAACTTACACACCACAAAACTGAGTGCCATGTCTTTCCCTTTATTCAATATATGGGAAACTCTTTTGAGTGAACAAAAAACTGTGTCAATCAACGGACAGCTTTGCTCATCCACCTTTTTCTCTTCATATAAAGAATCACCAACATCAAGTCTGCAGTGTAGTAAATTATATAATATCTCTTCTAGCCGTAGTTCTTGCAACTTCTACAATTGTGAATAGTTAACAGAGTTCATTATGACTGTAAAAACTCCGAACTCTAATGTGTTTAAAATTAACCATCTCAGATGCATTAATGGGGGGCATCTCACTACCACCTAGGAAGTAGATCAAAGGAGTAGAGTGTGTCCCCAAGATCCCTGTACATTGAACCTACTGGAATCAGGTACAGAAGGCTGCAACACTGGAGTAGTAGAGGAAATGCAACAGCAGAACAAAGAGGCAGATAATGAGACAGAGCCATAGACTTCCCAGCCACAGAACAAATAAAGTTGAGTCCCTTTGGGCAGGAAGCTTTCTTGTAGACTGGAGTGCCTGCAGTCACTTAATTAGGGGAGCTAGCTTTGCTGACCCACATAGCCAGTGCTAAGTGTCTTCAGGCTGGGACTTATGGTGAAGCTGACCCACATAGCCAGCGCTAAGTGTCTTCAGGCTGGGACTTATGGTGAAGTGGTATGCCCTGTGAACATTTATCAGCAGACTTCAAAGAGCTTTGTAACATTGCCAGGCCAAGGGGCAGAGGCCCAGAGAGAAGCCTGCCTATAGGCATGTCAGAAGAGAGGTTTCATTGACTGGAAGAATTGTACCCTCAGCATTTCTGACCCTGTTAACTTCCATAATAAACCCATAAATGCTACTAGGATGTCTGAATTCTGTGATCATTGCATTGGTTTATCAAACCAAGGGAAGTAGAATATGAAGTGGAAGGTGTTATTTTATGTATGTATGTATGTATATATGTATGTATGTATGTATGTATGTATACCCATCTTCCTTGTGCTGTTGACAGGTCAAACCACAAGGGCTGTGTTTTGCAGGCCAGGAAGCAGAAAAATTACAAACTCTACATCATAACCACTCAATTTTCTTTCTGAGTTTCCTTTAAATTCTGTCAGAAAAGAATGTCTGGTCTTCTTCAAAGATAAAACTTAATCTTCCCTCCTCATATTCTTTGTTAGAGGCCAACATATAAACCTCATCCTCTGTTTATGTATCCCCACCATACTTGTCATCCTCTCTCTCTCTCTCTCTCAAATCCTTTTAACCCTGACTTGTCCCTGATGTCAGATTCTTAAGTGACACAAGTGGTTTGAGATTCACTGCTATCCTAAAACCGAGTTTGAATTCTCCCAGCTGTACCATGCAATAAAGATCTGGCAATCTGCTTTCATAAAAACAACAACCAACAAAGCCCTAAGAAGCAGTTCTACTCTGTAACATATGTGATCATGAGCTAAACGTGATTGGAAAGCAATGGTAAAGCACTTGACTACTAAGCTAAAGGTTGTTGATTCAAACCTACCCACCAACAGTTTGGAAAAAGTTCTGGTGATCTGCTTTTGTTGAAATTATATCTAAGAAAGCTCCATGAAGCAGTTCTACTCTTTAACACAATGACTTTAAATTGAGCCAATTACTTCAACCACCATCACAATCAAACTTAAAATAATCCAGGACATCATTTCCTGTAATTATTTAAAAGCATACCTATCCTTTCTCTCACTGCAGCATTATGTGAGTCAAAAATATTTTGACTGCATAGGAGAAAAATCAATCTGTAATATTTTAAATGTAAATGAGGCTTTTGTTTTTTAAAACTGGCTTGTATAATAAAACCATCAACAAGAGTGCAAATCTAACCCTTAAGTAAGACAAAAAATCAGTTATTTCTCCATTTCTTGTCCATGACACAAACTCAATTGGTAAAAGAAAATCTAGATTATCTAGACAAACAGTCATTAAGCACTTCAAAATATTTTTTTATTGCTTGAAAATGGAAAATTATATATAAACATTATAAATGCTCATTCATGAGCATTTAGTGGTCTGTTTTCCTGATATGTGAATGATTTAAGCAGTGTTTCATAAAAAGTCTTATAACTATACCTTTGAATAAGTCCAATCTTTTATTTGGAAAATTCTTAAAATTGAGTATCTAGGGATAGGGACATAGAGAGGAAAAATATTAACAAATAATGCTGGACTACGGTCCTAGAAAACTGAAATAGTTTATATGCTTATTAATAGTGCACTTGAACACTATTTCTCCTCACTCTTATAAATATATATTTAAAAATTTTTTTGATCTTCGGAGATATGTTGTTTCTGCTATTATTAGGTGCCATCAAGTTGGTACTGACTCATAGCATCCCTGTGCACAACAGAACAAAACACTGCCCAATCCTAAACCAACCTCACAATTATTGCCACACTTCAGCCCATTGATGCTGTCACTTTGCCAATCCATCTCTCTGGGGGGTCTTCCT
>NW_006409033.1:543886-545623 GCF_000296735.1 Chrysochloris asiatica | reverse complement strand
CTTACTTGTTTTCTTAATGACTTTTTGCTTTCTCCTTGTATGCTGTTCTTTTTTATTTTTTAGAGGAAAAGTCTTTATTGAAGGCAAAGCATCAGTGGACTACTGTCCCAAATGCTTAGCTCCCCGATACAGCTTTCATACTAGCTTTATATAGGCTTACATAGGTCTGAGTGGTGAGACCACTGTGTTACTTTCTCATTGGTGGATCCTATATAAGTGGCTTTTTACAAAAGCAGAAGAAGCTGTTAATTTCCTTTGTGTGTGACCTAGGCCTCAAGATCTTATGGGTAGGGGCCTCCTCCCTCATTTCCCCCTTTGAGACTCCATAACAAAATTTTTTGAAGTCTCACCATCTGCCTGCTCTTTGGATGAGTTGAAAATGTTTCATATATAGCATCTGGATGCTGTCTTTTGACTGACGATTGCCTCAGTGGTGAAACATATGGCTCTAGCTACCAATGGAAGGAGGCATGGAATAACTATACAAAACCCAAACAAGGCTAGGACTCTCATATAAGGATTCTGAATTCTCCAAAGGCAGAGAACCATCTTCTTCACAGGCTTTGGGGACTCCACCAGTTCCAGGTTTGCATAGGGACATGAGCAATTTTTTCTGATTTTTCCGGTTATCTCACTGATCACCTTTCCTGTGTTGTCTATTTCTAGGCAGCAATTAATTAGGTTAAACTTCTCACAAACTTAATGTTCTCATGACAGTATGTAATTTACAGCCAATCTATTCTGATAAATAGCATTTCTAATTTTTGGTCTACTCACCACTCACTGGCTTTTGAGGTTTCATTATAAACCTTTAGTCCTAAACATTTAGACTGACCCACTGGGATGATAAAGTTGACTCCTCGTCATGCCACACAGTGCCAACCTATGATACTGGTTCACAGTATCCACAGGGCTGATTCAGTGAAAGTGTGAGCAGGAAGAGACTTGGGAGTTGAGACATTCATTTCTTTTTCCCAATCATCTGGGTCTATTTTTTAGGTTATCCAGGGCCACTGATTCCCTGTTAATGTACCTCTACACACAAAGCATGAGGTTACATTTAGGATTTTGGCAATGTTTTCTGTCAGCCCTAGAAACAGAGGTGGTCCTCTGTACGTCATGCTGAGGGTCCCAGACAGGGAGGTGAACACTTACCATGCTCAGTGTGTCACATCATATGGGCTGATGGGGGGGAGGGGGTCCTCCCCCCCATGGATCTCCAGAGGGTTGGTGGCAAATACCAGGTGAAATGAACGCTGTTTCTCCCTTTGGGTGGTCTGTTTCCTGGCCTATGCACCAGAAACATTGCAGGAAGAAGAGGCCTGGGAGAAAGAAATCACCTGAACACCACTGTTATTAGAGGAAGTGGTTTTATTGCCGGTGGGACATTGGTGGACTAATGTCCCAAATGCCAGGTTCCCCGATACAGCTTTCTTACTAGCTTTTTCCTGTATGATATTCTTGATATCATCCCACAACTCTTCTGGTCTTCAGTCTTTATTATTTAATGTATTAATTCTGTTCTTCAGATGATCTCTAAGTTCAGGTGGGATATGTTCAAGGTCATATTTAGGCTCTTGTGAATTTTTCATTTTCTTCAGCTTCAGTCTGAATTGCATATGAGCAATTAATTGTCAGTTGCACAATCTGCACCTAGCCTTGATTTGACTGATGATATGGAGCTTTTCCACCATCTCTTTCCACAGGTGTAGTAAATTTTGTTTTTTTGTGTATTCT
>NW_006409033.1:540661-542831 GCF_000296735.1 Chrysochloris asiatica | reverse complement strand
TTTGCTACATAATGTCTACCTTTACATTTCCAACCCTCACAGTCAGTCCTGATAATAATTATTCACTATTGTACCACAAGAGTCCTAACCTCATCTTCTTTCAATAGCCCTGCCCAGACAGACTGGATACTACTCAGTGGAGATTCTACCTTTTTCCATGCTTTCTGGATCTAGGCTCCCACTTGAAAGCTTGTAAACAAGTCACTTCTTGCCTTTGTAAGCTCCCCATTTTGGGTAGCCAATGTCCAAGTTGTCCATCCCTGTCTACTCTGTGTACTGAGGGGATGGGAATGATCCTTGCTGTAAAGATTCATTCGCTCTTTTGAGCTATTGCATCCATAGGTGTCGGTCAAGTTCATCAAATTTTATCAGATTACTCTTTCTCTTCTTCTTTTTTTTTTACAGTTGAGTTTTGATCATCCAGCCATTGAAGCCAGGTCAAGTGGGTGTTCATGTGCATATGCCTTCTCTTCTTATTAGCTGGATGCTTCACTCTCCACTCTAGCCCTCTGTGCTATGTCACTGACTCTGGGCCCAGGAGTCCCCAGGTCTTGCCATACTGCTGGCCAACCAGGTCTCAATCTGGGTTCACAGGAGTCTATTGAACCTGTTAGGGCTTAGCTGGCTGCGTCATTGCTGTTTTTCCCTCACTTCCCCTTATCATTGACCAACATGGTCATCAGCCAGAGCGCATGTCTGCTCATGTATTCCCATTGAATCTTAGTCTAGGAAGGGGGTTTGCCTTGAGGGGAGCCGACCATTTGCCTTGATGTCTCCTGGGTAAACTCTACTTTCAGGCAGGAGCTCTTCTCCTGCATTTTGAGTGCCTTCCAGCCTGAGGGGCTCATTTTTCCAGCACTATATCTGACAGCATTTCTCTGGTATTCATAAGGTTGTACGTATACCTGTTGAAAAAAACCTCATATATAATTAGATTATCAATAATATTAATGGTTTATATGACTATATTGACTATTTCTATGTTTTCCTCTGTGCTTTACACATTTTTCATGTTCTTTAACCATTTTATTAATTTACATTTTACTTAAAATTTATAAAAATTATTTGTATGTATTAAATATATTAATTGCATCCATTTTCTTTATTATATGCTACCTCTTGAAATGATTGAATGTCAATAAAACATTTTTGGTGCAGTGACTGTGTATTCCTTTTATCTTCTTTTGCTGCTTCCTGTGCCGTTCATTATTTTATCCTTCAATATTGCAATGGAATCTTGACTTTTTATTCAGTTGCTTTAGCTTGAGAAATTCAAGTAGAGAGTCAGCAAAAAGAAAACAGCCCTCAGGTCAGCAATAACACAAAATAACAGACAAAGTAGGTTGGACAGAGCTCACAAACTCTGAACCACATATCTAGGAATATTTTAAAATTTGAAGGCTTATAGCTAGTAGAAATTGTAGTGGAAGTAAGAAATTTCATACTGTAGAATCTTCCAGGCTTGGCAGACCAAACCCAACAACTTGGGCTAGAAGAAAAGTCAAGACCAAATGGGGAGAAAGCTTACCCACCACAGAATGATGCCGTGGGAACCTCGGAGCAAAGGTGGACAATATACTTTGCCAGTTTTACTTTGCTTATTTTATTATTATTATTATTATTTTGTATCTGTTCATTGGCCCTCCACTGTTTGTGTACCTCCATTCTAGTGACTAGAGGGGGTGCCTGAGCCAGTGGACTATCCCACCCCCACCACTGGTGGGTTCTTCTTCCATGCATGTGCACAGATACTCTCTGTACACATTTAAAGATAGAGGCAGCTGAACTGTGAGCCCTGAACTGAATATTATTAGGGTAAAGGCCAGAATAAGGTGTATGGAGAGGGACAGGAAATTTAACACCAAAACAGTCTGAAAATTAAATCCTGAGGTACAACATAACAACCAACAGGGGCATTTTGAAATTTATCAAAAATCAAAGATAGGGAAAGAATCATGAAAGTGACTAGTGAAAAGAGAAGCATTACATACAAAGGCAAGCAAGTCAGATTAAGCTCAGATCTCTCAGCAGAAACCATGCAGCCAAGAAGGCAATGGGGAGACATGTAATATAAAGAAAAATAAACACCAACCAAGAGTCTTTTATCCAGCAAAGTTGTCAATCAAATATGACAGTGTAATCAAAACATTCCAGGATAAACAGAAGCTAA
>NW_006409033.1:530749-532254 GCF_000296735.1 Chrysochloris asiatica | reverse complement strand
TGATAGTTTACATATGGTTTCATTTTTTATGTTTAAATCTTTAATCTAATGGAAATTTACTTTTTGTAAAAGTTGTCATATAGGGATATACTTTTCCTTTTATCTTTTCCCATGTGTATAGTTAATTCTCACCATCCCATTTACTGAACAAGCCATGCTTTTCTCACATATGAAATGTCACTTTGGTAAGTCACAAATTCAGGTACATGTAGCTGTATTTATTCTTAATTCTTAATAGAGATGTTTGCTTATTTATGTCCTAATACCACTTTTAGTTTTTGTGTTTGGATCTGGTAAGATATGCACGTCCGCAACATATAACATTTTAGTAAATATTTCAAATCAATTTTTGTACAAATTCTAAATCAGATGGTAAATTGTATGACTGCCATGCATCATGTATTGCAGTAGAACTCACAAAGCCTTTTCCCTATGTCCTTTACAAATATATCTAGGATCTAATTGCTTATATTACTTTTTAAAATATCAATATCAGCTTCTTTTTTATATTTATGAATACTGTACTTGTTTTGAAAGATTCTTTTTCTAAAAAAATTTCATAGCTACTATCTGAACACAGAAGAAAAATAAACTATTCTTTTGTAGGCAACAGGATCAGCCACTAGAGGAAGTAAGTGCTTTGCATTGCTCAGTAGGAACGCTGAACTGACTTTGGAAGGCACTGGTAAGACTTATTTATGTCTAGTAGATTGTCCAGAAACTCTCAGAAATGGACTTTAAACGTATTTTGGTAACTGAGTGCATATAATTGCATGCTTTAAAATAACTACTTTGACTGAGGAGTGCTACTAGATAACAGAATAAATGCCTGTCATCTCAGCTAGATCATGTTTTTTCACAGAAAGTGATTCAAAGTTCTATATTTCTCTATTAAAACATAACAAAACAACAACAAAAAACAAAATTGCTGCAGTTAAAATAAGTTTTCTGAGGATAATATCTCATTCTACCAATATGACAAAAATAGGTTGTCAGGAATTAATGTATTGACTATTTTCTACATTGTAAAGATTGCCTTGTAGAATTAACAGATATCTTAAAAAATTAGGATATTCATCAGGTCACCTTGATTATTGTCTTCTTCAATTGAAAATCAACAAAGCCTGAAGAAATAATGTACTTCATGTATGTGTGTGCTTAATATTCTTCATTTATAAAATCAGAATCACAATCTAACTTTGTAATGAAAGTGTGCATCAATTTATTTTTTTCATTGTAGGTGACTGACAAAGCTGTTTATTCATATAAAAAATGCTTATTTAGACTCATGTAACACCAAACCAAAGGAGCTCTGGTAGTGTGTTGTTGTTGTTGTCAGGTACCATCAAGTCGGAACCAACTCATAGCGACCCCATGCACAGCAGAAGGAAACAATGTCCGATCCTGGGCCAACCTCACTACCGCTGCCACACATGATGCCATCAATGAGGTCACATGGCTGATCCATCTCATTGGGGGGCTTCCTCTCTTTCTCTGACCCTCCA